>NC_041392.1:3489518-3503861 GCF_002162155.2 Triticum dicoccoides
CCACCGGGCTTGGCCCGGGCGACCCTTGCGGCGACGGCCCCTGGCCATTCCCCTGTCGGTGGCGTTCTGGCGAGGGGTGGTACGGCTCCGGGGGGTGTCCATTGGCGGAGGCGGTCCAACGCGGCGACGAGGTGTCCTGGCGGCGCGCAGGGGACTTGCTGGGTGTCGCGGTGGCGCCCGCTCGGCCTAGATCTGGGCCCTTTGGACCCATCTGGGTCTGGGCGGGCCGGCAGCAGGGCGTGGTGTCTGCGTGGCTCCCAGGAGGTAGAGGAGGTGCGTCGGGCTGGTGGAGGGTAGCGGCGCTGGTGCTGTTGGTGCCACAGCGCAGTGGCCGGAAAATTTGCTGGCCTGGCCGGGCCCGGGTGGCCTGGTATGCCCCGACTATCGCGTCCGGCTGGCAACCACGACAGTGCTGGAGGCACATGCCTCTTGCGCGACGGCGGTGGAGGTGGTTCCATCCCGCGCGACTCCGGTGCTGCCGCCCTTGCTCCCTGACGCTGCATGTCTCTGTCCTCTTGGCCTCGTGTTGGCGTTCTCAGCGAGGCGGCGTAGATGATTTCAAGACCGTGGTGGCGCGCCCTGGCGGGTGGCAAACTGGTTGGGTGGCTCCGGATCGGGCGGGTGGTGTTTGGGGTGCGTGAGAAATCACTGCCGGTTCTTCCGTCTTCGATGCGGTGACGCCTGCGGCTGCCGCCATTCCTTCCAGAAGGGTGTTTTTGTTATCTTCAACGCAACAAATTTGTGATACACACGGATCAGAAGAGCCTAGTTCATGTTGAGGAGCAGCGATTGTCGACACCGTGGCAACAAAAGGCATTCAATAAGCTCATGGGCCTCCCTTACACCACCAAATTTAAGAAAGGAGTTGAGAACAACGCACCTGATGCTTTGTCTCAAGCTACTCACACAGACCTACTACACTCCGCTTCCTCTTGTCGCCCAACATGGATGGAGGATATCATTACCAGTTATATCACTAACCCCCAAGCACAGAAACTTTTTAACTCGCGGTGCGCCCAGACTCCAAAGGCTGTTTTGCTCTGGAATAGGGTATCCTACACTTAAGAGGGTGTTTTTGGCTTGGTGGCAGCATCGCCATGTAACAGCAAATCATTGCTGCCTTTCACCACACGCCCATTGGGGGCGGCTTTTTTTATTGTGGGAAACTGTCGGTCTATTCATCTTTAACCATAGCAGTACAACGAACACCAGAAATTATAAAAATTACATTCAGATTCATAGACCACGACTACAGACACTAAAGCAAGCCGAAGGCGTGCCGCCATCATCGCCACCTCGCCGGAGCCGGTCACAACTTGTAGTACTAGACAGTCGAAAAGTCGTCGTGCTAAGGTCCCATAGGACCAACGCTCCGGAACAGCAACCGCCGCCGATGAAGAGAATTTTAGATCGGAAGGATCCAACCTGAAGAGACACGAACAAAGATCGGATCCACCAAAGACAACCATCGACAATATTCAAAAAAAAAAAGACAACCATCGACCAAATCTCGCAAGATCCGCTGGAGACATACCTCCACACGCCCTCCGACGATGTTAGACACACCATTGGGATGGGGGCTTGGCGGGGAGAACCTTATCCCATCTTCAAGAAACTGCCGCCGTCTCGTCTTTTTGAGCAGGACACAAACCCTAACAAAACTTGAAGAAGTACCTGAAAATGGAGGCCTCCCGCCGGCAAGGGCTGGGATCCACCGCGCACGCATGCCCTAAGGCCACAGGAGACGTGGGAGATCGGCGGCACCGCCGACGGGAGGCAGAAACCACTAGTGCAGAACCGGGAAATAGCACCGGTCATAAGGCCCTTTAGTGCCGATTCGGTAACCGACACTAAATTGTGGGCACTAAAGTCCCCCCCCCCCTTTAGTATCGGTTCAGCACAAACCGGTGCTAAAGGGCAACCACGTGGCACGAGCCAGCTCAGTGGGCGCGTAGGACATTACTACCGGTTGGTAACACCAACCGGTACTAAATGTTTGGGTGTGTTTTGGTTTTATTTTTTATTTTTACTTTAATTTTGTGTTTTCAATTTAATTTAGTGATTGTTTTACATTATAATGAGTTGTTAAATAATTAGGTGAATGTACCGCAGATTAGTTTGACTGGATGCGTGGATCCTAGCTAAGTCATCAAGTATATGTCATATCCATATTATATATACTTGATCACCTAATTAAGTGACCGAGGTAATATGGATATGGCATATACTTGATCACTTAGCTAGAATCCATCCAGTTGAAACTAATATGCAATTTCTTTCATAAATGATATAATAACTCATCATCATCATCATATTAATATAAAAACTCTTGCATCATATATATCATCACCAACAACAGTTTTCATAGCAAAGATATCATCGAGTTCAACATGGTAATGATATTATAAGCGTTCATAACACCACAAAAGAAAATCACTCTTTGAGATTAAGTTCAGGACGAAGAACACGGACATGAGAGGACAAGTACTAAGAGCATGAACTAGCTAATTAATCACTCCTGCTGCTCTCTCTTAGGTAAAATAGCATAGAACATGTATAGCTTTGCTGATTCATCATATTGGAGCATGCAGATGAACCTGTCTCCTAATCGTGGGTTGCGCTTCTGATTTCTGCCCCCTAGTACTTCTCTGTGATCGTTCACAATTTTGCTCCAGTCTTTTACTATTAGGCATTCCTCGCTATTAGAAATCCCGAATGCACTAAAGTGCATTGTAGGATATCTTGGTCGTAAGCTAACAATATTCATGGTACCTTTAGTCTCGATCCAATCAGGCACAACATTCATCGGGAGTCCCTGTTGAAGAACATCGTATAGTAACATACTTAGCAATGCAGTTTAGCTTAAAAAATAATGTATGCAAAAGATGCACTGAGGAGAAATAGTAGAAATCTTACCATCTTTCCTAAATATATGTGATTGTAGTTCAGTACGAACACTATTGGTCGCACGTTTTGAGTACTAACATTTCTAAATGCAGGAAAGAAATTTGTCTTGACAGCATCAAGATCCTCAAGCCATGAAACATAATGACTTGTCTCTGTAGGGCAACGTAGCAGAAATTCAAAATTTTCTATGCATCACCAAGATCAATCTATGGAGTAATCTAGCAACGAGGGAAGGAGAGTGCATCTACATACCCTTGTAGATCGCTAAGCGGAAGTGTTCAAGTGAACGGGGTTGATGGAGTGGTACTCGTCGTGATCCAAATCACCGATGATCCTAGTGCCGAACAGACGGCACCTCCGTGTTCAACACACGTACAGCCCGGCGACGTCTCCTACGCCTTGATCCAGCAAGGGGAGAAGGAGAGGTTGGGGAAGACTCCATCCAGCAGCAGCACGACGGCGTGGTGGTGGTGGAGGAGCGCGGGACTCCAGCAGGGCTTCGCCAAGCACTACGAGAGACGAGGAGGGAGAGGGGTAGGGCTGCGCCAACAGGGAGATTGAATCACGTGTTGGGCTGACCCTTTGCCTCCACTATATATAGGGGGAGAGGGAGGGCTGCGCCCCCACCTAGGGTTCCCACCCCAAGGGGTGCGGCAGCCCTAGATCCCATATAGGGTGGCGGCCACAAGGGGGAGAGGGGGAGGTGCACCTAGGGTGGGCCTTAGGGCCCATCTGCCCTAGGGTTTGCCCCCTTCCCCTATTGGAGGCGCCTTGGGCCTTGGTGGGAGGCGCCCTAGTCCCACCTAGGGGCTGGTCCCTTCCCACTATTGGCCCATGTAGGCCTCCGGGGCTGGTGGCCCCACTTGGGGGACCCCCGGACCCCTCCGGTGGTCCCGGTACACTACCGGTGATGCCCGGAACACTTCCGGTGGCCAAAACCATACTTCCTATATATCAATTTTTACCTCTGGACCATTCCGGAACTCCTCGTGACGTCCGGGATCTCATCCGGGACTCCGAACAACATACGGTAACCGCGTACATACTTTCCCTATAACCCTAGCGTCATCGAACCTTAAGTGTGTAGACCCTACGGGTTCGGGAGTCATGCAGACATGGCCGAGACAACTCTCCGGTCAATAACCAACAGCGGGATCTGGATACCCATGTTGGATCCCACATGCTCCACGATGATCTCATCGGATGAACCACAATGTCAAGGACTTAATCAATCTCGTATACAATTCCCTTCGTCCAGCGGTATGATACTTGCCCGAGATTCGATCGTCGGTATCCCGATACCTGGTTCAATCTCGTTACTGGTAAGTCTCTTTTACTCGTTCCGTAACACATCATCCCGTGATCAACTCCTTGATCACATTGTGCACATTATGATGATGTCCTACCGAGTGGGCCCAGAGATACCTCTCCGTTTACACGGAGTGACAAATCCCAGTCTCGATTCGTGCCAACCCAACAGACACTTTCGGAGATACCTGTAGTGTACCTTTATAGCCACCCAGTTATGTTGTGACGTTTGGCACACCCAAAGCACTCCTACGGTATCCGGGAGTTGCACAATCTCATGGTCTAAGGAAATGATACTTGACATTAGAAAAGCTTTAGCAAACGAACTACATGATCTTGTGCTAGGCTTAGGATTGGGTCTTGTCCATCACATCATTCTCCTAATGATGTGATCCCGTTATCAACGACATCTAATGTCCATGGTCAGGAAACCGTAACCATCTATTGATCAACGAGCTAGTCAACTAGAGGCTTACTAGGGATATGGTGTTGTCTATGTATCCACACATGTATCTGAGTTTCCTATCAATACAATTCTAGCATGGATAATAAATGATTATCATGAACAAGGAAATATAATAATAACTAATTTATTATTGCCTCTAGGGCATATTTCCAACAGTCTCCCACTTGCACTAGAGTCAATAATCCAGTTCACATCGATATGTGACTAACACTCAAGGTCACATCCCCATGTGACTAACACCCAAAGAGTTCTGGGTTTGATCATGTCATGCTTGTGAGAGAGGTTTCAGTCAACGGGTCTGCAACATTCAGATCCATATGTACTTCGCAAATTTCTATGTCATCTTGTAGATGCAACTACTACGCTACATTTGGAGCCATTTCAAATAACTGTTCTACTTGGAGCTATTCTAAATTGTTGCTTCATTATACGTATCTGGTATCTCTACTCAGAGCTATCCGGATAGGTCTTAAGCTTGCATCGACGTAACTCTTTACGTCGAACTCTTTATCACCTCCATAACCGAGAAACATATCCTTATTCCTCTAAGGATAATTTTTTCGGCTATCTGGTGATCTACTCCTAGATCACCTTTGTACCCTCTTGCCAGACATGTGGCAAGGCACACATCAGGTGCGGTACTCAGCATGGCATACCGTATAGAGCCTATGACAAAAGCATAGGGGACGACCTTCGTCCTTCCTCTTTCTTCTGCCGTGGTCGAGCTTTAAGTCTTAACTTCATACCTTACAACTCAGGCAAGAACTCCTTCTTTGACTGATCCATCTTGAACACCTTCAAGATCATGTCAAGGTATGTGCTCATTTGAAAGTACCATTAAGCGTTTTGATCTATCCTTATAGATCTTGATGCTCAATGTTCAAGTAGATTAATCCAGGCTTTCCATTGAAAAACACTTTCCAAATAACCCTATATGCTTTCCAGAAATTCTACATCATTTCTGATCAACAATATGTCAACAACATATACTCATCAGAAATTCTATAGTGCTCCCACTCACTTCTTTGGAAATACAAGTTTCTCATAAACTTTGTATACACCCAAAGTCTTTGATCATCTCATCAAAGCATACATTCCAACTCCGAGATGCTTACTCCAGTCCTTAGAAGGATTGCTGGAGCTTTGCATACTTGTTAGCATCTTTCAGGATTGACAAAACCTTCCGGTTGTATCACATACAACCTTTCCTCAAGAAAATCGTCGAGGAAACAATGTTTTGACATCCTATCTGCAAGATTTCATAAATAATGCAGTAACCGCTAATATAATTCCAACAGACTCTTTGCATCACTACGAGTGAGAAAGTCTCATCGTAGTCAACTCCTTGAACTTGTCGGAAAACATCTTAACGACAAGTCGAGCTTTCTTAATGGTGATACTTACCATCATTGTCCGTCTTCCTTTTAAAATCCATATGTACCTAACAGCCTTACGACTATCAAGTAGTTCTTCCAAAGTCTACACTTTGTTTTCATATATGGATCCTCTCTCGGATTATATGGCCTCGATCCATTTTGGAATCCAGGCCCACCATCGCTTCTCCATAGCTCGTAGGTTCATTGTTGTCTAGCAACATGACTTCCAAGACAGGATTACGTACCACTCTGAAGTGGTACGCATCCTTGTCATCCCACGAGGTTTGGTAGTGACTTGATCTGAAGTTTCATGATCATTATCATAAGCTTCCACTTCAATTGGTGTAGGTGCCACAAGAACAACTCCCTGTGCCCTGCCACACACTAGTTGAAGAGACGGTTCAATAACCTCATCAAGTCTCCACCATCCTCCCACTCAATTCTTTCGAGAGAAACTTTTCCTCGAGAAAGGACCCGATTCTAGAAACAATCCCTTATTGCTTTTGGATCTGAGACAGGAGGTATATCCAACTGTTTTGGGTGTCCTATGAAGATGCATTTATCCGCTTTGGGTTCGATCTTATCAGCCTGAAACTTTTTCACATGAGCGTCGCAGCCCCAAACTTTTAAGAAATGACAGCTTAGGTTTCTCTAAACCATAGTTCATACGGTGTCATCTCATCGGAATTACGAGGTGCCCTATTTAATAGTGAATGTGGTTGTCTCTAATGCCTAACCCATAAACTATCGTGGTAATTCGATAAGAGACATCATGTTATGCATCATATCCAATAGGGTGCAGTTATGATGTTCAGACACACCATCATACTATGGTGTTTCAGGCTATATTAGTTGTGAAACAATCTCCACAATGTCTTAATTCTGTGCCAAACTCGTAATTCAGATATTCATCTCTATGATCATATCATAGATATTTTATCCTCTTGTCACGACGATCTTTCAACTTCACCCTGAAATTACTTGAACCTTTCAATAATTCAGACTCGTGATTCATCAAGTAAATGTACTCAACATCTACTCAAATCATCTATGAAGTAAGAACATAACGATATCCACTACACGCCTCAGCACTCATTGGACTGCACACATCAAAATGTATTACTTCCAACAAGTTGCTTTCTAGTTCCATTTTACTGAAAACGAGGCTTTCAGTCATCTTGCCCATGTGGTATGATTTGCATGTCTCAAGTGATTCAAAATCAAGTGAGTCCAAACGGTCCATTTGCATGGAGTTTCTTCATGCATATACACCAATAGACATGGTTCACATGTCTCATACTTTTCAAAAACGAGTGAGCCCAAAGATCCATCAACATGGAGCTTCTTCATGCGTTTTATACTGATATGACTTACGTGGAAGTGCCACAAGTAGGTGGTACTATCATTACTATCTTATATCTTTTGGCATGAACATGTGTATCACTACGATAGAGATTCAATAAACCATTCATCTTAGGTGCAAGACCATTGAAGGTATTATTCAAATAAACAAAGTAACCATTATTCTCCTTAAATGAATAATTGTATTGCGATAGACATAATCCAATCATGTCTATGCTCAACGCAAACACCAAATAACAATTATTTAGGTTTTAATACCAATATCGATGGTAGAGGGAGCGTATGATATTTGATCAACCTTGGAAATACTTCCAACACATATCGTCATCTCACCTTTTAGCTAGTCTCTGTTTATTTCGTAGCCTTTTGTTTCGAGTTACTAACACTTAGTAACCGAACCGGTATCTAATACCCTGGTGCTACTAGGAGTACTAGTAAAGTACACATTAACACAATGTATATCCAATATACTTCTATCGACCTTGCCAGCCTTCTTATCTACCAAGTATCTAGGGTAATTCTGCTCCAGTGGCTGTTCCCCTTATTACAGAAGCACTTAGTCTCGGGTTTGGGTTCTACCTTGGGATTCTTCACTAGAGCAGCAGCTGATTTGCCGTTTCATGAAGTATCCCTTCTTGCCCTTGCCCTTCTTGAAACTAGTGGTTTTACTATCCATCAATGATTGATGCTCCCTTTTGATTTCTACTTTCGCGGTGTCGCGAATAGCTCAAGGATCATATCTATCCCTGATATGTTATAGTTCATCATGAAGCTCTAGTAGCTTGGTGGCAGTGACTTTGGAGAACCATCACTATTTCATCTGGAAGATCAACTCCCACTCGATTCAAGCGATTGTTGTACTCAGACAATCTGAGCACAAGCTCAAGATTGAGCTTTTCTCCCTTATTATGCAGGCTAAGAAAATCGTCAGAGGTCTTATACCTCTTGATGTGGGCACGAGCCTGAAATCCCAATTTCAGTCCTTGGAACATCTCATATGTTCTGCGATGTTTCAAAAACGTCTTTGGTGCCTCAATTCTAAACCATTTAGCATTATGCACTGAACTATCATGTAGTCATCAAAACGTGTATGTCAGATGTTCGCAACATCCACAGACGATGTTCGAGGTTCAGCACACTGAGCGGTGCATTAAGGACATAAGCCTTCTACTGTCTGCATAATTGCTACTATCAACTTTCAACTAATTTTTCTCTAGGAACATATCTAAATAGTAGAACTGAAGTGCGAGTTACGACATAATTTGCGAAGACCTTTTGACTATGTTCAGGATAAATAAGTTCATCTTATGAACTCCCACTCAGATAGACATCCCTCTAGTCATCTAAGTGATTACATGATCCGAGTCAACTAGGCCGTGTCCGATCATCACGTGAGACGGACTAGTCAACATCGGTGAACATCTTCATGCTGATCGTATCTACCATACGACTCATGCTCGACCTTTCGGTCTCTTGTGTTCCGAGGCCATGTCTGTACATGCTAGGCTCGTCAAGTCAACCTAAGTGTTTTGCATGTGTTCCGAGGCCATGTCTGTACATGCTAGGCTCGTCAACACCCGTTGTATTCGAACGTAAGAATCTATCACACCCGATCATCACGTGGTGCTTCGAAACGACTTTCGCAACGGTGCACAGTTTGGGGGAACACTTTCTTGAAATTTTAATGAGGGATCATCTTATTTACTACCGTCGTTCTAAGGAAATAAGATGTATAAACATGATAAACATCACATGCAATCAAATAGTGACATGATATGGCCATCATCACTTTGCTCCTTTTGATCTCCATCTTCGGGGCTCCATGATCATCATCGTCACCGGCATGACACCATGATCTCCATCATCATGATCTCCATCATCGTGTCTTCATGAAGTTGTCTCGCCAACTATTACTTCTACTACTACAGCTAACGGTTAGCAATAAAGTAAAGTAATTACATGGCGTTGTTCAATGACACGCAGGTCATATAATAAATAAAGACAACTCCTATGGCTCCTGCCGGTTGTCATACTCATCGACATGCAAGTCGTGATTCCTATTACAAGAGCATGATCAATCTCATACATCACATATCATTCATCACATTCTTCTTGGCCATATCACATCACATAGCATACCCTGCAAAAACAAGTTAGACGTCCTCTAATTGTTGTTTGCATGTTTTACGTGGCTGCTATGGGTTTCTAGCAAGAACGTTTCTTACCTACGCAAAAACCACAACGTGATATGCCAATTGCTATTTACCCTTCATAAGGACCCTTTTCATCGAATCCGATCCGACTAAAGTGGGAGAGACAGACACCCGCCAGCCACCTTATGCAACTAGTGCATGTCAGTCGGTGGAACCGGTCTCATGTAAGCGTACGTGTAAGGTTGGTCCGAGCCGCTTCATCCCATGATGCCGCCGAATCAATATAAGACTAGTAACGGCAAGTAAATTGACAATATCGACGCCCACAACAACTTGTGTTCTACTCGTGCATAGAAACTACGCATAAACCTGACTCATGATGCCACTATTGGGCAACGTAGCAGAAATTCAAAATTTTCTACGCATCACCAAGATCAATCTATGGAGTAATCTAGCAATGAGGGGAAGGAGAGTGCATCTACATACCCTTGTAGATCGCTAAGCGGAAGCGTTCAAGTGAACGGGGTTGATGGAGTGGTACTCGTCGTGATCCAAATCACCGATGATCCTAGTGCCGAACAGACGGCACCTCCGTGTTCAACACACGTACAGCCCGGTGACGTCTCCTATGCCTTGATCCAGCAAGGGGAGAAGGAGAGGTTGGGGAAGACTCCATCCAGCAGCAGCACGACGGCATGGTGGTGGTGGAGGAGCGCGGGACTCCAGCAGGGCTTCGCCAAGCACTACGAGAGACGAGGAGGGAGAGGGGTAGGGCTGCACCAACAGGGAGATTGAATCGCGTGTTGGGCTGACCCTTTGCCTCCACTATATATAGGGGGAGAGGGAGGGCTGCGCCCCCACCTAGGGTTCCCACCCCAAGGGGTGCGGCAGCCCTAGATCCCATCTAGGGTGGCGGCCACAAGGGGGAGAGGGGGAGGTGCACCTAGGGTGGGCCTTAGGGCCCATCTGCCCTAGGGTTTGCCCCCTTCCCCTATTGGAGGCGCCTTGGGCCTTGGTGGGAGGCGCCCTAGCCCACCTAGGGGCTGGTCCCTTCCCACTATTGGCCCATGTAGGCCTCCGGGGCTGGTGGCCCCACCTGGTGGACCCCCGGACCCCTCCAGTGGTCCCGGTACACTACCGGTGATGCCCGGAACACTTCCGGTGGCCAAAACCATACTTCCTATATATCAAGCTTTACCTCCGGACCATTCCGGAACTCCTCGTGACGTCCGGGATCTCATCCGGGACTCCGAACAACATTCGGTAACTGCATACATACTTTCCCTATAACCCTAGCGTCATCGAACCTTAAGTGTGTAGACCCTACGGGTTCGGGAGTCATGCAGACATGGCCGAGACAACTCTCCGGTCAATAACCAACAGCGGGATCTGGATACCCATGTTGGCTCCCACATGCTCCACGATGATCTCATCGGATGAACCACAATGTCAAGGACTTAATCAATCTCGTATACAATTCCCTTCGTCCAGCGGTACGATACTTGCCCGAGATTCGATCGTCGGTATCCCGATACCTGGTTCAATCTCGTTACCGGCAAGTCTCTTTTACTCGTTCCGTAACACATCATCCCGTGATCAACTCCTTGATCAGATTGTGCATATTATGATGATGTCCTACCGAGTGGGCCCATAGATACCTCTCCGTTTACACGGAGTGACAAATCCCAGTCTCGATTCGTGCCAACCCAACAAACACTTTCGGAGATACCTGTAGTGTACCTTTATAGCCACCCAGTTACTTGTGACGTTTGGCACACCCAAAGCACTCCTACGGTATCCGGGAGTTGCACAATCTCATGGTCTAAGGAAATGATACTTGACATTAGAAAAGCTTTAGCAAACGAACTACATGATCTTGTGCTAGGCTTAGGATTGGGTCTTGGACATCACATCATTCTCCTAATGATGTGATCCCGTTATCAACGACATCCAATGTCCATGGTCAGGAAACCGTAACCATCTGTTGATCAACGAGCTAGTCAACTAGAGGCTTACTAGGGACATGGTGTTGTCTATGTATCCACACATGTATCTGAGTTTCCTATCAATACAATTCTAGCATGGATAATAAACGATTATCATGAACAAGGAAATATAATAATAACCAATTTATTATTGCCTCTAGGGCATATTTCCAACAGTCTCCTCGCAGTTTAGTTCAGCCCCGAGACAGTGGACGGTCCTGTGTATCAAGCGCCGGACATGTTTGCTTGATTGGAAGTAAGCTGTAAATATAAATTGAGATCTATTAATTATTCAACTGGTTCAAATAATCTCATATCGAAGACATAAATATGGTTGAGAAACTCACATAATGGTAGAACTGGTGGCGTCTGCACATCGAGCCAGATGTCTCTATTACCTTCAATATCATCTTCCGGACGAATATCAAAGGTGATAACCATATCAGGCTCAAATGCATAAGCCTTGCATAGTGCTTGCCAAGTTTTGCATTCAAAATAGGTGTATGTTTCTGCATTGTATAATTTGACGTTGAAGGTATAACCATGCTCGGTCTTCAAGTAACTCTTTTTACCTCCATAGTTTCGTTAGGACTAAAACTTATCTTATCCAAGACAAAAATTCTTGCATGGCAGCGGATACGCTAGTAGAATAGTGAAAAATTAAAATTAAAAGTTGAAGCAAAGTAAGCATAAGTCATGCTTAATTACGAAAAAAGACTTGTCGTTGTGACTTACTGTATCCACTTCAAAGTTCTCATCCAGCTTGATACTGAAGCGTCTATCATCAACTAGAAAATTTCTGCTGCACAGGCCGTGCTGGTTTTCACAGTATTCGCACATAATGAAATCGTGTTCGTCGTCAGGCGACATTCCTATGTTCGTAGGTGAAACATTAAACACTTATTAGTTCTATTAATTCAACTAATTCTGTTAATTCAACTAGTTCAACTAATTAATTAAACTAATTCAACTAACCACTTACGAAAAATATACCTAATTAATTGAACTAATTCAACTAACTAGTTCAACTAATTAATTCAACTAATTCAACTAAACTAGTTCTATTAATTTTCTTACTAAAAATAAGGTAGGTAGTTCTATATAATAAAATGTTAATTAGATAATGAAATCTCATATAACTAAATTAAATATATATCTAACATATAATTTATATCTAATTCATCTAACATTTGACATTAATATCTAACATATGTTCATATATAGGTGAAACATTAAACACTTACTAGTTCTATTAATTCAACTAAATGAACTAGTTCTATTAATTCAACTAAGCATTTACTAAAAATAAACTAGTTCTATTAATTTCTTACTAAAATAAAGTAGGTAGTTCTATATAGTAATATTTTGATTAGATCATCAAATCTCATATATACCTAAATTTTCTTACTAAAAATAAACTTGTTTTATTAATTTTCATACTAAAAATAAACTAGTTATATTAATTCAACTAGTTCAAATCTCATATATATACCTATTTAATACCTAGCTAATTCATCTAAAATGGACATTAATATTTAACATCTTTTCCATATAATTCATCAAACATTAACATTCTAACATTATTATCCACGTAATTTATCTAACATTACGGCGGGCGATGCGACGGGGACGGGCGGTGGGCGAGGCGGCGGGGGCAACGGCGGTGACGGCGACGACGGGTGGCGGGGGCGATGGCGGTGACGGCGACGACGGGCGGCGAGGGCGGCGCGCTATGGGCGACGGGCGCAGCGAAGAAGTTGGATCGAGAAGAAGTGGTGGTCGATGAAACTGATTTTTTCGTAAGTGTCATATATATAGGAGGGGTCTTTAATACCGGTTGGAGCCACCAACCGGTACTAAAGGCCAATTTTCGCCAGGCCAAGGGGCGGGAAACGGCCCCTTTAGTACCGGTTTGTGCCACGAACCGGTACTAAAGGCCTAATCATTAGTATCGGTTGGAGCCATCAACCGGTACTAATGGTTGTGCGCTGCCACCGGCCGTGCACAATGTTTAGTCCCACCTCGCCGAGCGAAGGGCAGCCGCACTGGTTTATAAACCCAGCCGCGGTTGCTCCTTCGAACTTCTCTATATAGTAGGCTTCTCGGCCTAACTAGGGCGCGCTGCCCTGTGAGTCTGCTGGCCCTTCTGGGCCTGCATTTGCACACCCTAGGTCTGGCAGGCCCACTGGACAGCGCCCCAACAAAATTTTTATATAGTTTTTTCTTTTCTGTATTATTTATTTTCTTCTATTTATTTTTGAGTAATTTTTTATATAGTTTTTTTCTTTTCTGCATTATTTATTTTCTTCTATTTATTTTTGAGTAATTTTTTATATAGTTTTTTCTTTTCTGCTTTATTTATTTTTTTCTATTTATTTCTGAGTAGTTTTTTTGTGACCCTCTCTACTCTTTTGCACATGCTATGCGGGTCAAATGATAATGCCATTGCAAGTTTCAACATTTTCAGAATTCATTTTGTAGTGATTTTCAATTTCACGGTCATTTAGCTCTCTAAACAATTAGGTAAATGACTGAAAAAACAACAAATGATGTCAGAACATGTTGGAAATTGATGACGTCGCTTTGAATGCTGCATACTGAACACAAAAGAAGTCCGGAGTTCAAATATGTTTAAAAAACATTGAAGTGCCCGTGTAACAGATGAGTTCTCGTCCGAAACCCTGATACACCGAAAGAGATTGTGCAGTTTGTACACGAAGTGCGCCAGTTTTTGTCGTGACCCTCTCTACTCTTTCGCACATGCTATGCGGGTGAAATGATGATAC
>NC_041392.1:3504124-3505168 GCF_002162155.2 Triticum dicoccoides
ACAAAAGAAGTTCGGAGTTTAAATAAGTTTAAAAAACATTGAAGTGCCCGTGTAACAGATGAGTTCTCGTCCAAAATCCTGATACTCCGAAAGAGATTGTCCAGTTTGTACACGAAGTGCGTCCAGTTTTTGCCGTGACCCTCTCTACTCTTTCGCACATGCTATGCGGGTGAAATGATAATACCATGCCAAGTTTCAACATTTTCAGAATTCATTTTGTAGTGATTTTCAATTTCACGGTCATTTAGCTCTCTAAACAATTAGGTAAATGACTGAAAAACAACAAATGATGTCAGAATATGTTGAAAATTGATGACGTCGCTTTGAATGCTGCATACTGAACACAAAAGAAGTCCGGAGTTCAAATAAGTTTAAAAAACATTGAAGTTCCCGTGTAACAGATGAGTTCTCGTCCGAAACCCTGATACTCCGAAAGAGTTTGTTCAGTTTGTATACGAAGTGCGTCCAGTTTTTGCCGTGACCCTCTCTACTCTTTCGCAGATGCTATGCGGGTGAAATGATGATACCATGCCAAGTTTCAACATTTTCATAGTTCATTTTGTAGTGATTTTCAATTTCACGGTCATTTAGCTCTCTAAACAATTAGGTAAATGACTGAAAGGCAACAAATGATGTCAGAACATGTTGGAAATTGATGACGTCGCTTTGAATGCTGCATACTGAACACAAAAGAAGTCTGGAGTTCAAATAAGTTTAAGAAACATTGAAGTGCCCGTGTAACAGATGAGTTCTCGTCCGAAACCCTGATACTCCGAAAGAGTTTGTCCAGTTTATACACGAAGTGCGTTCAGTTTTTGCCGTGACCCTCTTTACTCTTTCGCACATGCTATGCGGGTGAAATGATGATACCATGCCAAGTTTCAACATTTTCAGAATTCATTTTGTAGTGATTTTCAATTTCACGGTCATTTAGCTCTCTAAACAATTAGGTAAATGACCGAAAAACAACAAATGATGTCAGAACATGTTGGAAATTGATGATGTCGCTTTGAATGCTGCATACTGAACACAAAAGAAGTCCGG
>NC_041392.1:3505178-3505851 GCF_002162155.2 Triticum dicoccoides
TCTAAACAATTAGGTAAATGATCGAAAAACAACAAATGATGTCAGAACATGTTGGAAATTGATGACGTCACTTTGAATGCTGCATACTAAACACAAAAGAAGTCGGAGTTCAAATAAGTTTAAAAAACATCGAAGTGCCCGTGTAACAGATGAGTTCTCGTCCGAAACCCTGATACTCCGAAAGAGTTTGTTCAGTTTATACACGAAGTGCGTCCAGTTTTTGCCGTGACCCTCTCTACTCTTTCGCACATGCTATGCGGGTGAAGTGATGATACCATGCCAAGTTTCAACATTTTCAGAATTCATTTTGTAGTGATTTGCAATTTCACGGTCATTTAGCTCTCTAAACAATTAGGTAAATGACCGAAAAACAACAAATGATGTCAGAACATGTTGGGAATTGATGACGTCACTTTGAATGCTGCATACTGAACACAAAAGAAGTCCAAAGTTCAAATAAGTTTAAAAAACATTGAAGTGCCCATGTAACAGATGAGTTCTCGTCCGAAACCCTGATACTCCGAAAGAGTTTGTCCAGTTTGTACACGAACTGCGTCCAGTTTTTGCCGTGACCCTCTCTACTCTTTTGCACATGCTATGCCGGTGAAATGATGATACCATGCCAAGTTTCAACAATTTCAGAATTCATTTTGTAGTGATTTTCAATATCACG
>NC_041392.1:3505861-3514483 GCF_002162155.2 Triticum dicoccoides
ATGATGATACCATGCCAAGTTTCAACATTTTCAGAATTCATTTTGTAGTGATTTTCAATTTCACGGTCATTTAGCTCTCTAAACAATTAGGTAAATGACCGAAAAACAACAAATGATGTCAGAACATGTTGGAAATTAATGATGTCGCTTTGAATGCTGCATACTGAACACAAAAGAAGTCCAAAGTTCAAATAAGTTTAAAAAACATTGAAGTGCCCGTGTAACAGATGAGTTCTCGTCCGAAACCCTGATACTCCGAAAGAGTTTGTCCATTTTATACACGAAGTGCGTCCAGTTTTTGCCGTGACCCTATCTACTCTTTCACACATGCTATGCGGGTGAAATCATGATACCATGCCAAGTTTCAACATTTTCAGAATTCATTTTGTAGTGATTTTCAATTTCACGGTCATTTAGCTCTCTAAACAATTAGGTAAATGACCAAAAAACAACAAATGATGTCAGAACATGTTGGAAATTGACGACGTCGCTTTAAATGATGCATACTAAACACAAAAGAAGTCCAGAGTTGAAATAAGTTTAAAAAACTTTGAAATGCCCGTGTAACAGATGAGTTCTCGTCCGAAACCCTGATACTCCGAAATAGTTTGTCCAGTTTATACACGAAGTGCGTCCAGTTTTTGCCGTGACCCTATCTACTCTTTCGCACATGCTATGCGGGTGAAATGATGATACCATGCCAAGTTTCAACATTTTCAGAATTCATTTTGTAGTGATTTTCAATTTCTCGGTCATTTAGCTCTCTAAACAATTAGGTAAATGACCGAAAAACAACAAATGATGTCAGAACATGTTGGAAATTGATGACGTCGCCTTGAATGCTGCATACTGAACACAAAAGAAGTCCAGAGTTCAAATAAGTTTAAAAACATTGAAGTGCCCATGTAACAGATGAGTTCTCGTCCGAAACCCTGATACTCCGAAAGAGTTTGTCCAGTTTGTACACGAAGTGTGTCCAGTTTTTGCCGTGACCCTATCTACTCTTTCGCACATGCTATGCGGGTGAAATGATGATACCATACCAAGTTTCAACATTTTCAGAGTTTATTTTGTAGTGATTTTCAATTTCACGGTCATTTAGCTCTCTAAACAATTAGATAAATGACTGAAAAACAACAAATGATGTCAGAACATGTTGGAAATTGATGACGTCTCTTTGAATGTTGCATACTGAACACAAAAGAAGTCCGGAGTTCAAATAAGTTTAAGAAACATTGAAGTGCCCGTTTAACAGATGAGTTCTCGTCCGAAACACTGATACTCCGAAAGAGTTTGTCCAGTTTATACACGAAGTGCGTCCAGTTTTTGCCGTGACCCTCTCTACTCTTTCGCACATGCTATGCGGGTGAAATGATGATGCCATGCCAAGTTTCAACATTTTCATAATTCATTTTGTAGTGATTTTCAATTTCACGGTCATTTAGCTCTCTAAACAATTAGGTAAATGACCGAAAAACAACAAATGATGTCAAAACATGTTGGAAATTGATGACGTTACTTTGAATGCTGCATACTGAACACAACAGAAGTCCGGAGTTCAAATAAGTTTAAAAAACATTGAAGTTCTCATGTAACAGATGAGTTCTCGTCCGAAACCCTGATACTCCGAAAGAGATTGTCTAGTTTGTACACGAAGTGCGTCCAGTTTTTACCGTGACCCTCTCTACTCTTTCGTACATGCTATGCGGGTGAAATGATGATACCATGCTAAATTTCAACATTTTCACAGTTCATTTTGTAGTGATTTTCAATTTCACGATCATTTAGCTCTCTAAACAATTAGGTAAATGACTGAAAAACAACAAATGATGTCAGAACATGTTGGAAATTGATGACGTCGCTTTGAATGCTGCATACGGAACACAAGAAGTCCGGAGTTCAAATAAATTATTAAAAATAAAAAAGAGGTGCAATGCTGGTTAATTTGCTTCAAGCCTTTCGGAATAGTGTAGACTGCACTGCACATAGCTCAGTGCAATATATGCTATTTCGAAAGGCTTGAAGCTAATCAACGTGCAGGTGAGCATTGCGCCTCTTCGTCACTGTCTTTGCACTCACGGCTTATAAACCGCTCATACTGCCTCTCTCTTGGCGAGGTGGGACTAAAAATCAGCTTACTAAGAAACTCTAGTACCAGTTCATGCCATGAACCGGTACTAAAGGTCTTCGTGGGGGCCCCAACCTGACCACAGCCGCACTGGCCTCATTAGTACCGGTTCGTGGTATGAACCGGTACTAAAGGTTTCCCACGAACCGGTACTAATGATGCACGCCCGCCTAGCCGTTGGAAGTGCCGGCTCAAATTCAAACCGGCACTAATGTGCTTCACATTTGACCATTTTTTTTCTAGGGAACCCTAACCGCCTTTTCTTGGTGGAGGGACAAAGGGAGGAGACAACAACTAATATGCACGTCAACTGTTCGCATGGCCCAAAATGAAAACTCACATCCTCTAATATGTGAAGTGTTGCCAGGTATGTCAACATGCCAATCCTGATAGAGCTGCCTACCCAGGTCTGCTCGAGCGCTTGCTTGTGCCCAAGGAGTCGTGGGAATTCATCAACATGGATTTCATTGATGGATTGCCTTAGTCTGGACACGCCAATTGCATACCGGTTATCGTGGACAAATTCACCAAGTTCGCCCATTTCTTGGCTCTCTCTCATCCTTACACGGCATCAAAAGTGTCCCTGCTCTACATGAATCACGTCTATTGCCTGCACGGCTTTCCTGGGGCAATCATATCAGATCGTGACCCCATCTTCACAAGCCACTTTTGGCAAGAATTCTTCAAATATCCTGGCACCGGTATGCAGATGAGTATTGGCAATCACCCATAAACAGACGGGCAGACGGAGTGAGTCAACCAATGTCTCGAGACATTCCTCGGGTGCTTCACTCAAGCCTGTCCTCGTCGCTGGAGCTACTGGATTCCTTTGGCACAATATTGGTACAACTCGTCGTTCCACTCAACTATTGGTATGTCTCCTTTCCGAGCTATGTACGGGCACGAGCCCCGGCAATGAGGGCTCACAACAACCTCGGCCTGCTCTGTTCCCGCTCTTCGCTCGTGGCTCGATGAAAGGGCTACGATACAACATCTCCTACAACAGCACCTTCACTGTGCTCGCAATCTCATGAAACAACAAGCAGACAAGTAGAGATCTTTCCGAGCCTTCAATGTAGGTGATCAAGTCTTCCTCAAGCTCCAACCTTACATACAGACGTCTGTGGCAAACAAAGCCAACCACAAGCTCTCGTACTGATTCTTTGGACTGTATCGCATCATTGCGCGTATCAATGAAGTCGTCTACAAGTTGCAGCTACCAGAACACTCAAGTGCACCTTGTCTTCCATGTGTCGCAGTTGCGGCGTGCACGGATCCTTACTTCTTCGACTACCAACCTTCCAGAGTGTTCTGACATTCCTTCTGTTCCAGCATCGATTATTGATTACCGATGGCGCAAGCACCGTGAAACTATGATGGAGAAAGTCCTGGTGCGCTGGTCCAATCCTGCAGCAGCGCCGGACTCGTGGGAAGACAAGGAAGCTCTTTGCGCTCGGTTTCCTGTAGCAGAGGCTTGGGGTCAAGCCAGGAGAGGGGATGTCAACAACTCTGCCAATCAGGTCCCAGCAAACAGTGACTTACACACATCTATGGTAGACCCGCGCCCACAACGCACCAGGAGGCCCAACCCACGAGTCGCTGGATCGATGAATTTTGGTCGTGGGTTCATGAGAAAAATGAAGTTTTCACCATAAGGTCCGCCTACCTATGCTTGCTGAGACAAAAATGCAGAGAGAGGCATGGCTTGAAGGGCGGTCAGATAACTCTAATAATGAACGGGAGTCTAAGCTATGGGGTAAACTCTAGAAGGTCAACGTCCCATCAAAAGTTAAGGTCTTCTTATGGAGACTTTCTCACCAGTCAATCCCTACATCGGATGTACGCCACCACCGGAACATGTCGACCACCACTAGATGTGGGTTGTGCGGCTCCGAAGACTCCTGGCAACACTCCTTGCTGCACTGCACTATTGCGTGATGCGTTTGGGCTTTACAGGATCCTGACCTGGTAGAAGCTTTGAACAATGCAAGGGAACCTGATGCCAAAAGATGGCTATTTGCCTTGCTGTACATGCTATCCACGACTGAGTTTATTCAAGTTGCAGTAACCCTTTGTGCACTTTGGTACTCAAGGAGACAAGTCCTGCATGCAGATATTTTCCAAAGCCCATTTTCTACACATAATTTCATTATGAAATACATCCGGGAACTAGAAGAGTGCAAGCCCAAGCGGGTTCATACAGGAACAGTGGCAAATCAGCGTCATGTCCAACATTGGATTCCTCCGCCACCTGGTTTTGTTAAAATAAGAGTGGATGGGGCTGTTGCTAGAAATCAGAATGAAGGTTCTTTTAGTGCGGTCTGTAGGGATTCGGCGGGAGTTTACTTGGGCTCATCTGTCATCAGAATTCATGGAATTACAGACCCGCCGACGCTAGAAGCTCTAGCTTGCTGTGAGGCGCTTGCTCTAGCTTCAGACCTAGCATTATCGCATGTGATTATCGCCTCGGACTGTCAGGGTGTCGTCACGGATATACATAACCAAACTGGGGGAATGTATACAAGCATTGTCAAGGAGATAGTAGAGGCGGCAAGAATGATTAATGATTGTTCCTTCATCTTTGAAGGTAGAGCCTCCAACCTCGAGGCATATAGCCTCGCTAAGCACGCTTTCGGTCTGGATTTTGGGCACCATGTGTGGCTTTTAAACCGATCAGATCTTCAATGTATTCCTATGAACATTATTGAGTAATAATAAAGTGTGTTTAGACTCACAAAAGAAAACTACTTCTACAACCAGGCATCCAGAGGATCAGGCACGGCACTGGCGGCGGCTACCTATTGTTCTTTCCCCGTCTGCAACTCCCCAATGTCAGGCAGTTATTTTGTCACATGCAAGATGTAAAACAAACTAGGATGCGTCTAGCGGGCAAACAGCTGCCCTTTAGCGCTGCGTGGCGGCCGGCTATTTTAAATTTTTTTGTCCTCTTTCCTAATTAATCATTCTAATTAAGAAAGTTTTTCACCTGGTCTTTAAATGTCTGCACAACTATCCCTTCGGTGTATGCGTTTTATTCTTTGATGTATTTAATTTGTGGCTTCAAAAACTAAAAAAGCATAACTTTTAATCCGCTTGTCGGAATTAAGATCCGTTTTCACCGCTAGAATCCACGCGACGTGCTCTTCGAAACTAGATCGCGCATGAGGATGTTTTGACGAACTAGTCCTGCCAACTAAACATCAATGTGTGTGCAACTAGATTAGATTGCCGCGCCAACTGAGCATATGCGTGTGTGTTAAAAAAGTCCTGCCAACTAAACATCAATGTGGTGTGCAACTAGACTAGATTGCCGCGCCAACTGAGCATATGTGTGTGCAACTAGTGTCCTGCCAACTAAACATCAATATGTGCGCAACTAGACTAAATTACAAGCCAACTGAGCATATGTGTGTGCAACTAGTCTTCCTGCCAACTAAACATCAATGTGTGTGCAACTAGACTACATTACAAGCCAACTAAACATCAATGTGTGTGCAACTAAACTATATTACAAGAGGAGGTTACACATCGACTTTCGTCGAGGCAATAGACTAGTTGCACATCAAAGTTGTCGTGGTTGCTAGGTTGCAACCTCATACGAAGGTGCAGCTCTCCAAACATTAGTTTTGGAAAAAAGTTGCACGATGTAGTAATAAAGTTGCACAATACAGTAATAGAGTTGCACAATATAGCATCAAAGTTGGCATCAAAAAAAATTCGTCAAAACATACCCATGCGGGATCTAATTTCAAAGATCTCGTCGCGAGAATTCTAATAGTGAAAACGGATCTAAATTTGGAAGCACGGTTTAAAAGATATGGCTTTTTAAAAATTTGAAAACCCGAATAAATGGACATGCGCATCCATGGAATAATGTGGTGTCTTGCCCATATGACCATCCTAGTAGTACATGCCACGTCACGAATAAAGACAAAATTTAGACCACAAAACTACATGCATGCGTGCGATAAGACCGCCGCTCGTTTCCTCTAATTAGTGTGTATGCACTTTTTAGAATTTAGGAAGACACGTACAGAACATGCTTACGAGCATCAGACCACAACCGAAATAAAATCTTCGTGAATAATTTCTTTTAACAAGGTATAATAAAGATGCCTACATACACGCACATATCACCGTTATGAACGCACCCACAAGCCAAGACATTGGATGCATGTGCAGTCGACAACATGGTGTCTCCACTGGAGGACGTCACTTGTCGCACACTTACTATACGGACGAACACACATGCATGTGTAGTTGCACTGCAAGCAAACGTAGCTACGCCAGGGCGGCCGGGACGAAGGGCGTGGCGATGAGCATCAGCGGCGTGCGGCGGCGCACGCCGAGGCCACGAGCCTCCTCCATGTCGACCTCGGAAACGCCTTCCGGCAGCGACCAGTCAAAGTGGTAGAGCAGACCGACGAGGGCAAGTTCCATGACGGCGAGCGCGTAGTTGATGCCGGGGCACATCCTGCGGCCGGCGCCGAACGGGACGAACTCGAAATTGTTGCCGGTGAAGTCCACGGCGCCGTCCTCAAACCGCTCGGGCTGGAACTCCTCGGCTTCCTTCCAGTACGCCGGGTCCCGTCCGATGGCCCACACGTTGATGACGACGCGCGACTTGGCAGGGACCGTGTACCCTTGCAGCTCGCAGCTGCCAATGCTCTCCCGGGGCACCAGCAGGGGCCCCGGCGGGTGCAGCCGGAGCGCCTCCTTGATCACCAGCTTCAAGTACCGGAGGTTGCTCTCCTGCAGGTCGGCCTCCGTCACCACGGCCTTACCCTTGAACTCCTCCCGGATTTGGCCCTGCAACTTCTTCATCACCAGCGGGTTCCGCATCAGCTCCGACATCCCCCACTCCGTCGACGACCCTGCCGTCCCCGTGCCTGCCGCGAACATGTCCAGGATGACGGCCTTGATCCTGCTGTTGTCGAGCTCGAACCCAAGGCCGCCTCCCTCCTGCAGGCCGATGAGCACGATGAGGTTCTCGTCCACCTTCTCGGTTCCGCCGACCTTGATCTTGTCAGCGCGGGCGGCGTTCCTCTCGTTGATCATCTCCTCCAGGAATGCGTCCACCGTCTTGTGGACGCCCTGGAGCCTGCGCTTCATGCCGGTGAGTGCGGCGAGCACTGTCGTCCACTCCGGGAAGAGGTCGGGGATGTCGAAGCCGCTCGCCAGGCGCACCCCGGACGTGACGGCGGCCAGGAACTCTGGCGACTTCTTCGGCGTCTTCCCGAATGCCGCCCGCGCAATGATGCTGTTGGTCAGGCCGTGGAACATGACGCTCAGGTTCACGGGTTTCGACGGCCCTGCCTGGCGGATCTGATCCACCCGCATCCTCACCTGAAGGAATAAATGACCCATCGAATTAAACATACATGTTGTTCAAGGCCGTCAATTCATAACATAATTAAAGTCATACTTGAGTCGCCTGTTCGACAAGTCGATTTCCTTGAAAGTTGGATTTATAACATTTTGAAAGACAGACATGAAAGTCATACTTGTGGTACTTATAAGTTTCTTTTACGCTAACCGAGCCTGGAATTTTACTTCGAGTAAGTTGATTTGTCCTCCAGCTTTCTAACAGCCAGGCTTATGTTTTTCTTTTTCCTCCAGCTTTCCTTGTCCTCGAACCATTCCACATCCCCTTCTCTTTGGCGTGCCTCGCTGCTGTTCGCTGCACCGTCCCCGCCTCCGACAAGGGCGATATCTAATCCGGCCGGGAATATACTATAAGCCCCTCTCCCCCTACCAAGGTTAAAAATTTGATCGAAATTTTGATGATTTCAAGGGTGGGCGAACATGTTGCTCAAAACAATTTGGTTGGTTTAAATTTATGTGTAAAAAGAACATGGATCATTGAATATTCACATCTATTTCAGTACCGCAGCAATAGATCACTTTTCTTCTTAACTCAGCATCTAAAGTTCGAATCAGTTGCTAGCTGATTAACGAATTAACCATAATGACCGAAATGGTGTTTCGTCCATTCTGTGCTACATTTTGTTCTTGCTAGCTGTTCAAATTTATTTTTTTCAAATTCAAACAAATAATTCGTTGATTTGCCCGAAATAATTTTCAAAATTTGGACCTGTCATTTCGAAACTCCAAACCTTGCCCCTACCCGCACATGTCAACTCCCGAAGTCACCTCCGCCTGAGATGCCACATCGTCTCCGGTTTCTACTCGTTCCCGGCATGAGCACACAGAGCCCCGCCTCACCTCACCTCTTCTTCCTTCTCCCATGGAATTGACTTACTCAAATTGCAAATTCAGACAACTTCCATATAGCCGTTGACCGTTGTGAACGTGACTCTATTGTCTTGTGTTGCTTAGAGCTTACTCTGGCATGTTTAAGTTTGTTGCCACGTTTAATTAACTAGTAATCAGTAAGTTCAATATTCAAGAGCACCCCTTGCAAAAAGTATCATATTGCAGTATATTACTACTGCATCATATATAGAAAGTATTATACTACAAATTTTCAATAT
>NC_041392.1:3514823-3525121 GCF_002162155.2 Triticum dicoccoides
AAACCCCCTACACATGCACAGAAAACCTCTTTTAATCCCAAATATCCATCTCTGAGCTCAGACTCATCTGCACCCATGCTGGAAAAAAAATCAAAACAAATACTAGAAAAATTCAAAACATTCCAAATTTTTTTCCATGGTAGATAATTCAGTACGTGAGGTCCACTTGAATATTCAGATCATTTGGATAACTGAGCAGCACTCGGTAAAAAAACAAATTTAGGGTCTGTAAAAAAATTTACTGTTCATGTACGGGCAGCGACAACGCTTGCACATTGCTTCCTTGCCGGAGGTGTTGCTTTTTAAAAACATTCTTTCTAGTCTAGGTGTTGACTTTATTGGTTGTTAGTGTTACTACTGCGGGTGATTGAACACCATGGCAAGGTCGTTTTTCTCTTTTTCTTATTTTTATTTTCTTTGACTGTGTGCATCCTGAATGTTTTAAGCATCTTGTTGATGTAGAGGTTGGGTGTAATTGGTATCTGCTTGATATTAATATATTTATTTTTAAAACAAAATTGTATCAGCATGCATGGGCGTGCGTAATAAGAGCTACATACATACCTCGTCCTCCCTAATGTAGCGGAAGGAGAGCACGCGCTTGGGGCCTAGGATCTCGGCGGCGCAGAGCTGGCGGAGTTTGCGCCAGTAGTCGCCGGTGGGGGAGAAGAGGATGTCCGACGACTGGTAGGATCTTTGGCCCAGTGGCGAAGTTAGCGTCGTGGGTCCTGAGCACCAGCCGCGCCGTCTCCCTAGACGAGACCACCAGCAGTGGAGTCTGCCCAAGCTGCAGCATCATGAGCGGGCCATGCGCGCGGGCCAGATCCCGCAGCGCGCGGTGTGGCAGCACGTTCATGAGGTGGTGCATGCTGCCGATCACCGGCAGCTTCCACGGCCCTGGCGGCGCCCTCTCCCTCACCGGGTTCAGGGCCACCCTCAGCACCTGCAGCAGCGCAACCGCCACCGCCGCCAGCACCAGCGATTGGACATACAGCTCCTCCATGGTTGTGTTACCTAGAAGTGCCAGTATTATTGTTGTGGCCAAGAGATGGAGCTGGTTGCTCTGCTGCTCGTAGTCATACTCGTAGGGGTAATATATAGGGCAAGAGGGCGATGGAGGATACGTTGGAAGCAATCGGTTTCGGATGGTGATACGGGGCCATGAGTTCTTTGTGTGCTGTTGGCTAACTGTTATGTTAAGCCAAGGGGGAGATGTGCATGCACGTTCTACGTTTTGTGTGTCATTGTGTTGGGGGCATTTCTCTTTCATGTTTGCAATTACTATTTTTTTGTGAATCACATTTGCTATTAATACTGATGACCGATTTTCTTCTCTTTAGTTTAGTCCCTTTTTTTGCCACTGCTGGTCATGATGTCCTCGACGAAGACGAGGAAACAGATTAACCCATGGAGGGCCCTAGATTAGACAGGCGCTCGAGACGCAAACCAACAAGTGGTTGGATAGTTGGAAGTACAATGATATTCCCGACCCATCAAGGTTCAAGTTCTAGATTTAACACTGGTGTTTGCATTTTTTCCTGAAATTATTATTTCAGGCTTTCCGGCGAGGTGCGTTGAGTTGGAGGGGATGTTCCCGTCGACTACAAAGACGTCTGTGACGAGTTTCATTATGATGTGGTGGTTCAATCTCTCGAATGTGCTCAGAGCATCTACAACCAGCCGGAATGTCACAAACCAGTCTCAAACGCCGGGCGGGTTGCCTGGTCACTGACCGGTAAAAAAACCCGACCCATCCAGGCACCTCAAAAGCCCGGGCTGACCAGCATCCCTTATATCCAAGCCAAATCTAGGGCGGATATGGGGCGGCCCAGCCGTGTCCGGACGTGTCCGCCACGTCGGACTGACGACGGGGTCCCACACAAAAGCACCCAAAAACCCAACGGTCTGACGCGTGTCTTCTTCGGTGGTGTTTGTGATGGCCGCATGGCGCCACCTATTTAAGCCAGATGGTGTTCCTAGCCCTAGCCACATCCGCTTCTTCCCTCTCCACGCCGCCAGCCCAAGCCCATCCATTTATCTCCCTCTCAGCCTCCCTCTTCCCTTGTTGCCCGCCTTCGACATGGCCCGGCAGAAGAAGACCATGTACGGTATACTAATGCCGGAACGGTGCTTCCAGATGCAGGAGGAGATCCGAGTGAGGCGCACTGCTAGCATCGTAGTCGGTCTACCTTCGGACTCGGCGGAGCCGGGGGAGCAGGAGGAGGAGGAGCAAGAGGAGGGGGAGTAGTAGCCAAAGCCCATGGAGGGGGCAGATCCGGAGAAGGAACCAACACCAGTTGTTGGCTGCCATGGCAGAGTTCGAGGTTGCCCAAGCGGCGGAGATGGCGAAGCAGACTGCCATCCTGAAGTCCATCCAGGATGAGATCTACGTGGAGGCCAACCGGCGCTTCACGGAAAGAACGGGCGGAGATCAACGTGCTTTCCAACAAGTAGATGCGGGGGAGGAGGCGGAGGCCGACACAGAGGAGGAGGAGGAGCCGAAGGTAGCTGCAGGAGCAGGAGTAGCGTCTGCCGCCCATGTATCCGGAGCCCGACACTGAGATAGTGGACATTCTGACAACAACGAGTAGTGTAGTGTATGTTTAGTTGATCTACATAGTACGTGGATGTTACTTTTTGCATGCTGTGTATGGTTTTAAGGGTTGAACTATATGGTATTCGGATGCAGAGAAGGAAATTTGAGGGCTGCCCGTGCACTGCTTGCTAACACGCCGGACGCATTCGCGGGCGTTTAAGGGGCCACATTTGATGTATGTGTTGGGGAACATAGTATGCAATTTCAAAAAAAGTCCTATGCTCATGCAAGATCTATTTAGGAGATGCATAGCAATGAGAAGGGGAGAGTGTGTCCACGTACCCTCGTAGAACGAAAACGGAAGTGTTAGCTTAACGCGGTTGATGTAGTCGAACGTCTTCTCGATCCAACCGATCAAGCACCGAACGTGCGGCACCTCCGAGTTCTGCACACGTTCAGCAAAGTGCCGAGGGAGAGTTCCGTCAGCACGACGGCATGGTGATGGTGATGGTGAAGTGATCCGTGCAGGGCTTCGCCTAAGCACTACGTGAATATGACCGGAGGCGTAAACTATGAAGGAGGGCGCCGCACACAGCTTGGAACAATTGATGTGTGTTAGAGGTGCCCCCACCCCCGTATATAAAGAAGGGAGAGGGGAGGAGGCCGGCCCTAGGCGCGCCCCAAGTGGGAGGATTCCTCCCTTGGGGGGGCACCCCTTGTTGGGGATCGTAGCAGAAATTAAAAAAATTCTAAGCATCACCAAGATCAATCTATGGAGTATTCTAGGAACGAGGGGAATAGGAGTGCATCTACATACCCTTGTAGATCGCGAGCGGAAGCGTTCAAGTGAACGGGGATGATGGAGTCGTACTCGCCGTGATCCAAATCACCGATGACCAAGTGCCGAACGGACAACACCTCCGCGTTCAACACACGTACAGTCGGGAAGACGTCTCCTCCTTCTTGATCCAGCAAGGGGGGAGGAGAGGTTGATGAAGATCCAGCAGCACGACGGCGTGGTGGTGGATGCAGCAGAGTCTCGGCAGGGCTTCGCCAAGCACCGACGAGAGGGAGAGGTGTTACGGGAGGGAGAGGGAGGCGCCGGGGGTTCAGGTGCGGCTGCCCTCCCACCCCTCCACTATTTATAAGTGGGGGGAGAGGGGCCGGCCCCCCCTAGAACCCATCTAGGGTTGGGGGCGGCGGCCAAGGGGGGGAGGAGTGCCTCCCAAGTCAAGTGGAGGCCCTCCCCCTTAGGGTTTCCCCCCTCCCGTGCGCATGGGCCTTGTGGGGCTGGTGCCCCTGGCCCATTAAGGCTAGGGCGCCCCCCTACAGCCCATGCTGCTGTATTGGACGTGGTGGAACATTTTCCAGACCTCCGGAACCTTTCGGAAGCTTCCTGGTACAATACCGGAAAAAACCGAACATTTCCCGTAACCCGAACAACAACTTTCCATATATAAATCTTTACCTCCGGACCATTCCGGAACTTCTCGTGACGTCCGGGATCTCATTCGGGACTCCGAACAACTTTCGGGTTACTGCATACTAATATCTTACAACCCTAGCATCACCGAACCTTAAGTGTGTAGACCCTACGGGTTCGGGAGACATGCAGACATGACCGAGACGCCTCTCTGGTCAATAACCAACAGCGGGGTCTGGATACCCATGTTGGCTCCCACATGCTCCTCGATGATCTCATCGGATGAACCACGATGTCGAGGACTTAATCAATCCCGTATTCAATTCCCTTTGTCAATCGGTACGTTACTTGCCCGAGACTCGATCGTTGGTATCCCAATACCTTGTTCAATCTCATTGCCGGCAAGTCACTTTACTTGTACCGTAATGCATGATCCCGTGACCAACCCCTTGGTCACATTGAGCTCATTATGATGATGCATTACCGAGTGGGCCCAAGAGATACCTCTCCGTCATACGGAGTGACAAATCCCAGTCTCGATTCGTGCCAACCCAACAGACACTTTCGGAGATACCCGTAGTGTACCTTTATAGCCACCCAGTTACGTTGTGACGTTTGGCGCACCCAAAGCACTCCTATGGTATCCGGGAGTTGCACAACCTCATGGTCTAAGGAAATGATACTTGACATTGGAAAAGCTCTAGCAAACCATCACATCATTCTCCTAATGATGTGATCCCGTTATCAACGACATCCCCATGTCCATAGCCAGGAAACCATGACTATCTGTTGATCAACGAGCTAGTCAACTAGAGGCTCACTACGGACACATTGTGGTCTATGTATTCACACATGTATTACGATTTTCGGATAATACAATTATAGCATGAACAATAGACAATTATCATGAACAAGGAAATATAATAATCTTTTATTATTGCCTCTAGGGCATATTTCCAACAGTCTCCAACTTGCACTAGAGACAATAGTCTAGTTACATTGTGATGAATCGAACACCCATGGAATTTTGGTGTTGATCATGTTTTTCTCTAGGGATAGGTTTAGTCAACGGATCTGCCACATTCAGGTCTGTATGTACTTTACAAATCTCTATGTCTCCATTTTGAACACTTTCACGAATGGAGTTGAAGCGACGCTTGATATGCCTGGTCTTCCTGTGAAACCTGGGTTCCTTCCCAAGGGCAATAGCTCCAGTGTTGTCACAGAAGAGCACTACTAGGGAAAAGCCTATACACAGAATCTTACCAGCAGCGCGCTTTAAAATCAGGCGCTGCTGCTAAGTAGTAGTAGCGCGGGTTTTTAACCCTCGCTACTACTAAGTTGATAGCAATAGCGCTGGTTTTTTACCCTCGCTACTACTAAGCGGTCTCTACCTTGCCCCCCGGGACATGCCATAGTAGTAGCGCGGGTTTATAAACCCTCGCTACTACTAAGTTGATAGCAGTAGCGCTGGTTTTTACCCCTCACTACTACTAAGCGGTCTCTACCGTGCCCCTGGGCCATGCCATAGATGTAGCGAGGGTTATAAACCCGCGCTACTACTAAGTTTTTACCCCTCGCTACTACTAAGAGGTCTCAACCGTGCCCCTCCGGGACATGCCATAGTAGTAGCGAGGGGTAAAATCCCTCGCTACTACTAAAGGTCCCATTTTGAAACTCTACCCCCCCTGTGGATCGCCTTTTCAGTTTTACAAAAAACAAAAGAAAATGATGGAAATGTCAATAAAATAAAATAAAATAAGTTTCCCATGTGATATGTGGTCTAGTTGTTGGGAAAATTTACAAATATGAATTTCGACTTTATTTACAAATATGAATTTCGACTTTATTTGTAAAATGCTCATAACTTTTGCATACGAACTCGGATTAAAAAGTTTTTTATATGAAAAATCATCTACTCGAAAAGTTACATCCAATGGAGACCGCCTACGACCTGTTTGCAAATTTTTAGAATCCTCAAATTCTAAAAGGAAAAAATTTATGCTCAAATTTCAGTTTTTTTTAATTTTGGTCAAATCTGGTCAAACTGTGGTCAAACTACTTATTCAAGAAGTATTAGTGTTACTAAATAATTATTCAAGAATATTAGTGTTACTAAATAATTATTTCAGTTTTTTGGAATTTTGGTCAAATCTGGTCAAACTTTGGTCAAACTTTGGTCAAAATATGGTCAAACTCCTTATTCAAGAAATATTAGTGTTACTAAATAATTATTGTTTTTTAGAACAATAGTTTTAAACTCAAACAGCGAAATGTGTGACTTCATGCTCAAGCTAAACTGCCGAGGGTTAATAGGATTGACATCTTACTATTGTGAGGAAAACAACAAGTGCAGACTTGGAATCGAGGGAGAATAGAACCCGGAAGTTAAGCGTGCTCAGGCTGGTATAGTGAGAGGATGGGTGACCGTCCGGAAAGTTAGATGATTTGGAATGATGAGGGGTGATTAGAGATTAAATTGAGCAGCGATGAGGGTGATTAGAGATTAGAGGTTAAAATAATTCAGAAAATTAAAAATTCACGCAAAAAATTCGAAAAAAAATTCCGTGGGTTAGTAGTAGCGTGGGTTTTTACCCACGCTACTACTAACGGACGTAGTAGCAACGCGGGTGGCACCCGCGCTGCTGCTATATGTTAGCTGTAGCGCCTTATTAGTAGTGTCGGCCCCTGCGCTGCTAATAGGCCCAAAACCCGCGCTGCTGCTAGGCTTTTCCCTAGTAGTGGAGAGTCATCGGGTCCGACGCATTGGGTATGACTCCTAGGTCGGTAATGAACTCCTTCACCCAGACTGCTTCTTGTGCTGCCTCCGAGGCTGCCATATACTCTGCTTCACATGTAGATCCCGCCACGACGCTTTGCTTGCAACCGCACCAGCTTACTGCCCCACCATTCAAAATGTACACGTATCCGGTTTGTGACTTAGAGTCATCCAGATCTGTGTCGAAGCTAGCGTCGACGTAACCCTTTACGACGAGCTCTTCGGCACCTCCATAAACGAGAAACATATCCTTGGTCCTTTTCAGGTACTTTAGGATGTTTTTGACCGCTGTCCAGTGTTCCTTGCCGGGATTACTTTGGTACCTACCTACCAAACTTACGACAAGGTTTACATCAGGTCTGGTACACAGCATGACATACTTAATAGACCCTATGGCTGAGGCATAGGGGATGACACTCATCTCTTCTATATCTTCTACCGTGGTCGGGCATTGAGCCATGCTCAATCGCACACCTTGCAATACAGGCAAGAACCCCTTTTTGGACTGATCCATATTGAACTTCTTCAATATCTTGTCAAGGTATGTACTTTGTGAAAGACCGATGAGGCGTCTCGATCTATCTTTATAGATCTTGATGCCTAATATATAAGCAGCTTCTCCAAGGTCCTTCATCGAAAAACACTTGTTCAAATAGGCCTTTATGCTTTCCAAGAATTCTATATCATTTCCCATCAACAGTATGTCATCCACATATAATATGAGAAATGCTACAGAGCTCCCACTCACTTTCTTGTAAACGCAGGCTTCTCCATAAGTCTGCATAAACCCAAACGCTTTGATCATCTCATCAAAGCGAATGTTCCAACTCCGAGATGCTTGCATCAGCCCATAGATTGAGCGCTGGAGCTTGCACACCTTGTTAGCATTCTTAGGATCGACAAAACCTTCCGGCTGCATCATATACAATTCTTCCTTAAGAAAGCCGTTAAGGAATGCCGTTTTGACGTCCATTTGCCATATATCATAATCATAGAATGCGGCAATTGCTAACATGATTCAGACGGACTTCAGCTTCGCTACGGGTGAGAAAGTCTCATCGTAGTCAACCCCTTGAACTTGTCGATAACACTTAGCGACAAGTCGAGCCTTATAGATGGTCACATTACCATCCGCGTCTGTCTTCTTCTTAAAGATCCATTTATTTTCTATGGCTCGCCGATCATCGGGCAAGTCAGTCAAAGTCCATACTTCATTTTCATACATGGATTCTATCCCGGATTTCATGGCTTCTAGCCATTTGTTGGAATCCGAGCCCGCCATCGCTTCTTCATAATTTGAAGGTTCACCATTGTCTAACAACATGATCTCCAAGACAGGGTTGTCGTACCACTCTGGTGCGGAACGTGTCCTTGTGGACCTAGGAAGTTCAGTAGGAGCTTGATCCGAAGTATCTTGATCATCATCATTAACCTCCTCTCTAATCGGTGCAGGCACCACAGGAACATTTTCCTGAGCTGCGCTACTCTCCGTTTCAAGAGGTAGTACTTCATCAAGCTCAACTTTCCTCCCACTTACTTCTTTTGAGAGAAACTCTTTCTCTAGAAAGGATCCATTCCTGTCAACAAAGATCTTGACTTCAGATCTGAGGTAGAAGGTATGCCCAATGGTTTCCTTAGGGTATCCTATGAAGACACATTTTTCCGACTTGGGTTCGAGCTTTTCAGGTTGAAGTTTCTTGACATAAGCATCGCATCCCCAAACTTTCAGAAACGATAGCTTAGGTTTCTTCCCAAACCATAATTCATACGGTGTCGTCTCAACGGATTTTGACGAAGCCCTATTTAAAGTGAATGCGGCAGTCTCTAAAGCATAGCCCCAAAATGAGAGTGGTAGATCGGTAAGAGACATCATAGATCGCACCATATCCAATAGAGTGCGATTACGACGTTCGGAGACACCGTTACGCTGAGGTGTTCCAGGCGGCGTGAGTTGTGAAACGATTCCACATTTCCTTAAGTGTCTGCCAAATTCGTGACTTAAATATTCTCCCCCAGGATCCGATCATAAGAACTTTATTTTTCTATCACGTTGATTCTCAACCTCACTCTGAAATTCCTTGAACTTTTCAAAGGTCTCAGACTTGTGTTTCATTAAGTAGACATACCCATATCTACTCAAGTCATTAGTGAGAGTGAGAACATAACGATAGCCACCGCGAGCCTCAACACTCATTGGACCGCACACATCAGTATGTATAATTTCCAACAAGTTGGTTGCTCGCTCCATTGTTCCGGAGAACAGAGTCTTGGTCATTTTACCCATGAGGCATGGTTCGCACGTGTCAAATGATTCATAATCAATAGACTCTAAAAGTCCATCTGCATGGAGCTTCTTCATGTGTTTGACACCTATGTGACCAAGGCGGCAGTGCCACAAGTATGTGGGACTATCATTGTCAACTTTACATCTTTTGGCATTCACACTATGAACATGTGTAACATTACGCTCGAGATTCATCAAGAATAAACCATTCACCAGCGGGGCATGACCATAAAACATATCTCTCATATAAATAGAACAACCATTATTCTCGGATTTAAATGAGTAGCCATCTCGAATTAAACGAGATCCTGATACAATGTTCATGCTCAAGGCTGGAACTAAATAACAATTATTGAGGTTTAAAACTAATCCCGTAGGTAAATGTAGAGGTAGCGTGCCGACGGCAATCACATCGACCTTGGAACCATTCCTGACGCGCATCGTCACCTCGTCCTTCGCCAGTCTCCGCTTATTCCGCAGCTCCTGCTTTGAGTTACAAATATGAGCAATTGCACCGGTATCAAATACCCAGGAGCTACTACGAGTGCTGGTAAGGGAAACATCAATAACATGTATATCACATATACCTTTGGTGTTGCCGGCCTTCTTGTCCGCTAAGTATTTGGGGCAGTTCCGCTTCCAGTGACCACTTCCCTTGCAATAAAAGCACTCAGTTTCGGGCTTGGGTCCATTCTTTGACTTCTTCCTGGCAACTGATTTACCAGGCGCGGCAACTTCCTTGTCGTCCTTCTTGAAGTTCTTCTTGTTGGGGAACGTAGTAATTTCAAAATTTTCCTACGCACACGCAAGATCATGATGATGCACAGCAACGAGAGGGGAGAGTGTTGTCTACGTACCCACGCAGACCGACTGCGGAAACGTTGACACAACGTAGAGGAAGTAGTCGTACGTCTTCCCGATCCGACCGATCCAAGCACCGTTACTCCGGCACCTCCGAGTTCTTAGCACACATACAGCTCGATGACGATCCCCGGGCTCCGACCCAGCAAAGCGTCGGGGAAGAGTTCCGTCAGCACGACGGCATGGTGACGATCTTGATGTTCTACTGTCGCAGGGCTTCGCCTAAGCACCGCTACAATATGATCGAGGTGGAATATGGTGGCAAGGGGCACCGCACACGGCTAAGGAACGATCTCAAGGATCAACTTGTGTGTCTAGAGGTGCCCCTTGCCTCCGTATATAAAGGAGCCAAGGGAGAGGGGCTGGCCGGTCAAGGAGGGTGCGCCAGGAGAGTCCTACTCCCTCTGGGAGTAGG
>NC_041392.1:3525416-3530713 GCF_002162155.2 Triticum dicoccoides
GGAAGAGAGAGAGGGGGGCCGGCCACCTCTCCTAGTCCTAATAGGACTAGGGGAGGGGGGAGGCGCGCGGCCACCTTGGGCTGCCCCTCTCTCCTTTCCACGAAAGCCCACTAAGGCCCATATAGCTCCCGGGGGGTTCCGGTAACCTCCCGGTACTCCGGTAAAATCCCGATTTCACCCGGAACACTTCCGATATCCAAACATAGGCTTCCAATATATCAATCTTTATGTCTCGACCATTTAGAGACTCCTCGTCATGTCCATGATCACATCCGGGACTCCGAACAACCTTCGGTACATCAAAATGCATAAACTCATAATAACTGTCATCGTAACGTTAAGCGTGCGGACCCTACAGTTCGAGAACAATGTAGACATGACCGAGACACGTCTCCGGTCAATAACCAATAGCGGGACCTGTATGCCCATATTGGCTCCTACATATTCTACGAAGATCTTTATCGGTCAGACCGCATAACAATATACGTTGTTCCCTTTGTCATCGGTATGTTACTTGCCCGAGATTCGATCGTCGGTATCCAATACCTAGTTCCATCTCGTTACCGGCAAGTCTCTTTACTCGTTCCGTAATACATCATCTCACAACTAACATCTTAGTTGCAGTGCTTGCAAGGCTTATGTGATGTGCATTACCGAGAGGGCCCAGAGATTCCTCTCCGACAATCGGAGTGACAAATCCTAATCTCGAAATACGCCAACCCAACATCTACCTTCGGAGACACCTGTAATGCTCCTTTATAATCACCCAGTTATGTTGTGACGTTTGGTAGCACCCAAAGTGTTCCTCCAGCAAACGGGAGTTGCATAATCTCATAGTCATAGGAACATGTATAAGTCATGAAGAAAGCAATAGCAACATACTAAACGATCGGGTGCTATACTAATGGAATGGGTCATGTCAATCAGATCATTCAACTAATGATGTGATCTCATTAATCAAATAACAACTCTTTTGTCCATGGTTAGGAAACATAACCATCTTTGATTAACGAGCTAGTCAAGTAGAGGCATACTAGTGACACTCTGTTTGTCTATGTATTCACACATGTATTATGTTTCCGGTTAATACAATTCTAGCATGAATAATAAACATTTATCATGATATAGGGAAATAAATAATAACTTTATTATTGCCTCTAGGGCATATTTCCTTCACTTCTTACCCTTGCCTTTCTTGAACTTAGTGGTTTTATTCACCATCAACACTTGATGTTCCTTTTTGATCTCCACCTCCGCTGATTTCAGCATTGAATATACCTCAGGAATGGTCTTTTCCATCCCCTGCATATTGAAGTTCATCACAAAGCTCTTGTAGCTTGGTGGAAGCGACTTAAGGAATCTGTTAATGACCGCATCATCCGGGAGATTAACCCCCAGCTGAGTCAAGCGGTTGTGCAACCCAGACATCTTGAGTATGTGTTCACTGACAGAGCTATTTTCCTCCATCTTACAACTAAAGAACTTGTCGGAGACTTCATATCTCTCGACCCGGGCATGAGCTTGGAAAACCATTTTCAGCTCCTCGAACATCTCATATGCTCCGTGTTGCTCAAAACGCTTTTGGAGCCTCGGTTCTAAGTTGTAAAGCATGCCGCACTGAACGAGGGAGTAATCATCAGCACGCGACTGATAGGCGTTCATAACATCTTGGTTTGCTGGGAATTGTGCTTCACCTAGCGGTGCTTCTAGGACATAATCTTTCTTGGCAGCTATGAGGATGATCCTCAGGTTCCGGACCCAGTCCGTACAGTTGCTGCCATCATCTTTCAGCTTGGTTTTCTCTAGGAATGCGTTGAAGTTGAGGGTAACATTAGCGTGGGCCATTTGATCTACAAGACACATTGTAAAGATTTTATACTAAGTTCATGATAATTAAGTTCATCTAATCAAATTATTCAATGAACTCCCACTCAGACAGACATCCCTCTAGTCATCTAAGTGAAACATGATCCGAGGCAACTAGGCCGTGTTCGATCATCACGTGAGACGGACTAGTCAACATCGGCGAACATCTCCATGTTGATCGTATATTCTATACGACTCATGCTCGACCTTTCGGTCCTTCGTGTTCCGAGGCCATGTCTGTACATGCTAGGCTCGTCAAGTCAACCTAAGTGTATTGCGTGTGTAAATCTGGCTTACACCCGTTGTATTCGAACGTTAGAATCTATCACACCCGATCATCACGTGGTGCTTCGAAACAACGAACCTTCACAATGGTGCACAGTTAGGGAGAACACTTTCTTGAAATTAATTGGAGGGATCATCTTATTTAAGCTACCGTCGTTCTAAGCAAATAAGATGCAAAACATGATAAACATCACATGCAATCAAATAGTGACATGATATGGCCATTATCATTTCGCTCCTTTGATCTCCATCTTCGGGGCGCCATGATCATCGTCGTCACCGGCATGACACCATGATCTCCATCATTGTGTCTTCATGAAGTTGTCACGTCAACTATTACTTCTACTACTATGGCTAATGCTTTAGCAATAAGGTAAAGTAATTACATGACGTTTATGTTGACACGCAGGTCACAAATAAATTAAGACAACTCCTATGGCTCCTGCCGGTTGTCATACTCATCGACATGCAAGTCGTGATTCCTATTACAAGAACATGAACATCTCATACATCACATATATCATTCATCGCAACTTTTGGCCATATCACATCACAAAGCACTTGCTGCAAAAACAAGTTAGACATCCTCTAATTGTTGTTGCAAGTTTTTACGTGGCTGCTATAGGTTTCTAGCAAGAACGTTTCTTACCTACGCCAAAACCACAACGTGAATTGCCAATTTCTATTTACCCTTCATAAGGACCCTCTTCATCGAATCCGATCCGACTAAAGTGGGAGAGACAGACACCCGCCAGCCACCTTATCCAACTAGTGCATGTCAGTCGGTGGAACCGGTCTCACGTAAGCGTACGTGTAAGGTTGGTCCGGGCCGCTTCCTCCCACAATACCGCCGAATCAAGATAAGACTAGTAACGGCAAGATAATTGACAATATCAACGCCCACAACTACTTTGTGTTCTACTCATGCATAGAAACTACGCATAGACCTAGCTCATGATGCCACTGTTGGGGATCGTAGCAGAAATTAAAAAAAATTCTACGCATCACCAAGATCAATCTATGGAGTATTCTAGCAACGAGGGGAATAGGAGTGCATCTACATACCCTTGTAGATCGCGAGCGGAAGCGTTCAAGTGAACGGGGATGATGGAGTCGTACTCGCCGTGATCCAAATCACCGATGACCAAGTGCCGAACGGACAGCACCTCCGCGTTCAACACACGTATGGTCGGGAAGACGTCTCCTCCTTCTTGATCCAGCAAGGGGGGAGGAGAGGTTGATGAAGATCCAGCAGCACGACGGCGTGGTGGTGGATGCAGCAGAGCCTTGGCAGGGCTTCGCCAAGCACCGACGAGAGGGAGAGGTGTTACGGGAGGGAGAGGGAGGCGCTAGGGCCGGCCCCCCTAGAACCCATCTAGGGTTGGGGGCGGCGGCCAAGGGGGGGAGGAGTGCCTCCCAAGTCAAGTGGAGGCCCTCCCCCTTAGGGTTTCCCCCCTCCCATGCGCATGGGCCTTGGGGGGCTGGTGCCCCTGGCCCATTAAGGCTAGGGCGCCCCCCCTACAGCCCATGCTACTGTATTGGACGTGGTGGAACATTTTTCGGACCTCCAGACCCCTCCGGAATCCTCCAGAACCTTCCGGAAGCTTCCCGGTACAATACCGAAAAAAACTGAACTTTTCCCGGAACCCGAACAACAACTTTCCATATATAAATCTTTACCTCCGGACCATTCCGGAACTCCTCGTGACGTCCGGGATCTCATCCGGGACTCCGAACAACTTTCAGGTTAGTGCATACTAATATCTTACAACCCTAGCGTCACCGAACCTTAAGTGTGTAGACCCTACGGGTTCGGGAGACATGCAGACATGACCGAGACGCCTCTCCGGTTAATAACCAACAGCGGGATCTGGATACCCATGTTGGCTCCCACATGATCCTCGATGATCTCATCGGATGAACCACGGTGTCGAGGACTTAATCAATCCCGTATTCAATTCCCTTTGTCAATCGGTACGTTACTTGCCCGAGACTCGATCGTCGGTATCCCAATACCTTGTTCAATCTCGTTGCCGGCTAGTCACTTTACTCGTACCGTAATGCATGATCCCGTGACCAACCCCTTGGTGACATTGAGCTCATTATGATGATGCATTACCGAGTGGGCCCAAGAAATACCTCTTCGTCATACGGAGTGACAAATCCCAGTCTCGATTCGTGCCAACCCAACAGACACTTTCAGAGATACCCGTAGTGTACCTTTATAGCCACCCAGTTATGTTGTGACGTTTGGCACACTCAAAGCACTCCTACGGTATCCGGGAGTTGCACAACCTCATGGTCTAAGGAAATGATACTTGACATTGGAAAAGCTCTAGCAAACGAACTACACGATCTTTATGCTATGCTTAGGTTTGGGTCTTGTCCATCACATCATTCTCCTAATGATGTGATCCCGTTATCAACTACATCCCCATGTCCATAGCCAGGAAACCATGACTATCTGTCGATCAACGAGCTAGTCAACTAGAGGCTCACTAGGGACACATTGTGGTCTATGTATTCACACATGTATTACGATTTCCGGATAATACAATTATAGCATGAACAATAGACAATTATCATGAACAAGGAAATATAATAATCTTTTATTATTGCCTCTAGGGCATATTTCCAACACCCCTTGTGGGCTGGCTTGCCTCCCTCCTATGGCCCGTATGGCCCATATCTTCTCCTGGGGGTTCCGATAACCCCCACCCCCACCCCCGGTACTCCGATATGTACCCGATACATTCTGAAACACTTCCGGTGTCCGAATACTATCATACAATATATCAAACTTTACCTCTCGACCATTTCAAGACTCCTCGTCATCTCCGTGATCTCATCCGGGACTCTGAATAACATTCGGTCACCAAATCACATAACTCATAATACAAATCGCCATCGAACGTTAAGCGTGCAGACCCTACGGGTTCGAGAACTATGTAGACATGGCCGAGACACCTCTCCGGTTAATAACCAATAGCGGAACCTGGATGCTCATATTGGTTCCCACGTATTCTACGAAGATCTTTATCGGTCGAACCGTAATGACAACATACGTTATTCCATTTGTCATCGGTATGTTACTTGCCCGAGATTCAATCATCGGTATCTTCATACCTAGTTCAATCTCGTTACCG
>NC_041392.1:3530723-3531639 GCF_002162155.2 Triticum dicoccoides
TGTACCCGATACATTCTGAAACACTTCCGGTGTCCGAATACTATCATACAATATATCAAACTTTACCTCTCGACCATTTCAAGACTCGTCTTCATCTCCATGATCTCATCCGGGACTCTGAATAACATTCGGTCACCAAATCACATAACTCATAATACAAATCGCCATCGAACGTTAAGCGTGCAGACCCTACGGGTTCGAGAACTATGTAGACATGGCCGAGACACCTCTCCGGTTAATAACCAATAGCGGAACCTGGATGCTCATATTGGTTCCCACGTATTCTACGAAGATCTTTATCGGTCGAACCGTAATGACAACATACGTTATTCCATTTGTCATCGGTATGTTACTTGCCCGAGATTCAATCATCGGTATCTTCATACCTAGTTCAATCTCGTTACCGACAAGTCTCTTTATTCGTTCCGTAATGCATCATCCCGCAACTAACTCATTAGACACATTTCTTGCAAGGCTTATTATGTGCAGTACCGAGAGGGCCCAGAGGTACCTCTCCGATACTCGGAGTGACAAATCCTAATCTCGATCTATGCCAACCCAACAAACATCTTCGGAGATACCTGTAGAGCTTCTTTATAATCACCCAGTTACGTTGTGATGTTTGATAGCACACAAGATATTCCTCCGGTATCCACACATGTATCAAGTTTCCGGTTAATACAATTCTAGCATGAATAATAGATATTTATCATGATATAAGGAAATATAAATAACAACTTTATTATTGCCTCTAGGGCATATTTCCTTCAGTATGTGCGTGTAGATGCTCTCATAAGGAAAGGATGTGCTTGTGTGCACTCATAGAGATGAACATCACGGCTCGAATATCGTCAAATCGAACGCACAGTCATTCACGACCCATACGGCGCAGCGGCCGCTCGTACCTTCCACCCAA
>NC_041392.1:3531789-3570558 GCF_002162155.2 Triticum dicoccoides
GGAGGCGTGGTGGATCTCGGCCATTGCTGGAGGGAGGGCTCCGCCTTTTGAGTTTTTGTATGTGTGTGTGGGGGGGAGGGGGGTTGCTAGAGTTTATGTCTTGCTCAGAAAAGCGATGCGGCAGTGGCTCTTTGTAGATGGAATAAGGTCCTCTCGCGGATCTTGGGTTTCCTAGCCCCAGTTCGGTGGTGTTTCTAGCATCATGGGAGGGCGTGCGGAGATTTATCTCCAGCGGATCTCGTGGGATTCGGTCGGTGTTTGTCTTCGATGGATCCACGTGGATCTGGTCTTCGTTTGTCTGTGTTTCTATGTTTACAGATTGGGTCCTTCTGATCTATGCTTCTCTTCATCGGCGGTGATTTATGTTCGGTGCGCTGGTCCTATGAAGTCTTAACACGATGACTTCCCGCTGTCTACTACAAGAAGGTTTGCCCGGCTTCAATGAGGGAGAGCCGATAACGGCGGCGCGCCTTCGGCGCGCTCCAATACTTGTAGTCGTCGCTATGTGATCCATGAACCTAGATGTATTCTTTTTTACTTCTGATGTTCTTTGTACTACCTTGACAGTTCATAAATAAATAGAAAGTTTCCAAAAAAAAGAACACAACCATTCGACAGTTTGTTACGTGCAGTGCAGGTGTCAGAGTAGACCAACAAGACAACATATGCGGTTAAATCAAATATTGGAAAAGAAAATATTCCGAAGAGTTCAACCAAATAAAAAAGCTGTCGGAATTTGACCGCACCAACCAAGAGCAAGTCTATTACAGTTGTCATATCCAAGTCTGCAAAACCAAGAACAAGTCTATTAGGGTTGTCCTACATCATTCAGGTTCGTATGTACTTTACAAATCTCTATGTCTCCATTTTGAACACTTTCACGAATGGAGTTGAAGCGACGCTTGATATGCCTGGTCTTCCTGTGAAACCTGGGCTCCTTCCCAAGGGCAATAGCTCCAGTGTTGTCACAGAAGAGCACTACTAGGGAAAAGCCTATACACAGAATCTTACCAGCAGCGCGCTTTAAAATCAGGCGCTGCTGCTAAGTAGTAGTAGCGTGGGTTTTTAACCCTCGCTACTACTAAGTTGATAGCAGTAGCGCTGGTTTTTTACCCTCGCTACTACTAAGCGGTCTCTACCTTGCCCCCCGGGACATGCCATAGTAGTAGCGCGGGTTTTTAACCCTCGCTACTACTAAGTTGATAGCAGTAGCGCTGGTTTTTACCCCTCACTACTACTAAGCGGTCTCTACCGTGCCCCTGGGCCATGCCATAGTAGTAGCGAGGGTTATAAACCCGCGCTACTACTAAGTTTTTACCCCTCGCTACTACTAAGAGGTCTCAACCGTGCCCCTCCGGGACATGCCATAGTAGTAGCGAGGGGTAAAATCCCTCGCTACTACTAAAGGTCCCATTTTGAAACTCTACCCCCCTTGTGGATCGCCTTTTCAGTTTTAGAAAAAACAAAACAAAATGATGGAAATGTCAAAAAAATAAAATAAAATAAGTTTCCCATGTGATATGTGGTCTAGTTGTTGGGAAAATTTACAAATATGAATTTCGACTTTATTTACAAATATGAATTTCAACTTTATTTGTAAAATGCTCATAACTTTTGCATACGAACTCGGATTAAAAAGTTTTTTATATGAAAAATCATCTACTCGAAAAGTTACATCCAATGGAGACCGCCTATGGCCTGTTTGCAAATTTTTAGAATCCTCAAATTCTAAAAGGAAAAAAAGTTATGCTCAAATTTCAGTTTTTTTTAATTTTGGTCAAATCTGGTCAAACTGTGGTCAAACTACTTATTCAAGAAGTATTAGTGTTACTATATAGTTATTCAAGAATATTAGTGTTACTAAATAATTATTTCAGTTTTTTGGAATTTTGGTCAAATCTGGTCAAACTTTGGTCAAACTTTGGTCAAAATATGGTCAAACTCCTTATTCAAGAAATATTAGTGTTACTAAATAATTATTGTTTTTTAGAACAATAGTTTTAAACTCAAACAGCGAAATGTGTGACTTCATGCTCAAGCTAAACCGCCGAGGGTTAATAGGATTGACATCTTACTATTGTGAGGAAAACAACAAGTGCAGACTTGGAATCGAGGGAGAATAGAACCCGGAAGTTAAGCGTGCTCAGGCTGGTGTAGTGAGAGGATGGGTGACCATCCGGGAAGTTAGATGATTTGGAATGATGAGGGGTGATTAGAGATTAAATTGAGCAGCGATGAGGGTGATTAGAGATTAGAGGTTAAAATAATTCAGAAAATTGAAAATTCGCGCAAAAAATTCAAAAAAAAATTCCGTGGGTTAGTAGTAGCGTGGGTTTTTTACCCACGCTACTACTAACGGACGTAGTAGCAACGCGGGTGGCACCCGCGCTGCTGCTATACGTTAGCTGTTGCGCCTTATTAGTAGCGTCGCCCCCTGCGCTGCTAATAGGCCCAAAACCCGCGCTGCTGCTAGGCTTTTCCCTAGTAGTGGAGAGTCATCGGGTCTGACGCATTGGGTATGACTCCTAGGTCGGTAATGAACTCCTTCACCCAGACTGCTTCTTGTGCTGCCTCCGAGGCTGCCATATACTCTGCTTCACATGTAGATCCGGCCACGACGCTTTGCTTGCAACTGCACCAGCTTACTGCCCCACCATTCAAAATATACACGTATCCGGTTTGTGACTTAGAGTCATCCAGATCTGTGTCGAAGCTAGCGTCGACGTACCCCTTTACGACGAGCTCTTCGGCACCTCCATAAACGAGAAACATATCCTTGGTCCTTTTCAGGTACTTTAGGATGTTTTTGACCGCTGTCCAGTGTTCCTTGCCGGGATTACTTTGGTACCTACCTACCAAACTTACGACAAGGTTTACATCAGGTCTGGTACACAACATGACATACTTAATAGACCCTATGGCTGAGGCATAGGGGATGACACTCATCTCTTCTATATCTTCTGCCGTGGTCGGGCATTGAGCCGTGCTCAATCGCACACCTTGCAATACAGGCAAGAACCCCTTCTTGGACTGATCCATATTGAACTTCTTCAATATCTTGTCAAGGTATGTATTTTGTGAAAGACCGATGAGGCGTCTCGATCTATCTCTATAGATCTTGATGCCTAATATATAAGCAGCTTCTCCAAGGTCCTTCATCGAAAAACACTTGTTCAAATAGGCCTTTATGCTTTCCAAGAATTCTATATCATTTCCCATCAACAGTATGTCATCCACATATAATATGAGAAATGCTACAGAGCTCCCACTCACTTTCTTGTAAACGCAGGCTTCTCCATAAGTCTGCATAAACCCAAACGCTTTGATCATCTCATCAAAGCGAATGTTCCAACTCCGAGATGCTTGCATCAGCCCATAGATTGAGCGCTGGAGCTTGCACACCTTGTTAGCATTCTTAGGATCGACAAAACCTTCCGGCTGCATCATATACAATTCTTCCTTAAGAAAGCCGTTAAGGAATGCCGTTTTGACGTCCATTTGCCATATATCATAATCATAGAATGCGGCAATTGCTAACATGATTCAGACGGACTTCAGCTTCGCTACGGGTGAGAAAGTCTCATCGTAGTCAACCCCTTGAACTTGTCGATAACACTTAGCGACAAGTCGAGCCTTATAGATGGTCACATTACCATCCGCGTCTGTCTTCTTCTTAAAGATCCATTTATTTTCTATGGCTCGCCGATCATCGGGCAAGTCAGTCAAAGTCCATACTTCATTTTCATACATGGATTCTATCCCGGATTTCATGGCTTCTAGCCATTTGTTGGAATCCGAGCCCGCCATCGCTTCTTCATAATTTGAAGGTTCACCATTGTCTAACAACATGATCTCCAAGACAGGGTTGTCGTACCACTCTGGTGCGGAACATGTCCTTGTGGACCTAGGAAGTTCAGTAGGAGCTTGATCCGAAGTATCTTGATCATCATCATTAACCTCCTCTCTAATCGGTGCAGGCACCACAGGAACATTTTCCTGAGCTGCGCTACTCTCCGTTTCAAGAGGTAGTACTTCATCAAGCTCAACTTTCCTCCCACTTACTTCTTTTGAGAGAAACTCTTTCTCTAGAAAGGATCCATTCCTGTCAACAAAGATCTTGACTTCAGATCTGAGGTAGAAGGTATGCCCAATGGTTTCCTTAGGGTATCCTATGAAGACACATTTTTCCGACTTGGGTTCGAGCTTTTCAGGTTGAAGTTTCTTGACATAAGCATCGCATCCCCAAACTTTCAGAAACGATAGCTTAGGTTTCTTCCCAAACCATAATTCATACGGTGTCGTCTCAACGTATTTCGACGAAGCCCTATTTAAAGTGAATGCGGCAGTCTCTAAAGCATAGCCCCAAAATGAGAGCGGTAGATCGGTAAGAGACATCATAGATCGCACCATATCCAATAGAGTGCGATTACGACGTTCGGAGACACCGTTACGCTGAGGTGTTCCAGGCGGCGTGAGTTGTGAAACGATTCCACATTTCCTTAAGTGTCTGCCAAATTCGTGACTTAAATATTCTCCCCCACGATCCGATCGTAAGAACTTTATTTTTCTATCACGTTGATTCTCAACCTCACTCTGAAATTCCTTGAACTTTTCAAAGGTCTCAGACTTGTGTTTCATTAAGTAGACATACCCATATCTACTCAAGTCATTAGTGAGAGTGAGAACATAACGATAGCCACTGCGAGCCTCAACACTCATTGGACCGCACACATCAGTATGTATAATTTCCAACAAGTTGGTTGCTCGCTCCATTTTTCCGGAGAACAGAGTCTTGGTCATTTTACCCATGAGGCATGGTTCGCACGTGTCAAATGATTCATAATCAATAGACTCTAAAAGTCCATCTGCATGGAGCTTCTTCATGTGTTTGACACCTATGTGACCAAGGCGGCAGTGCCACAAGTATGTGGGACTATCATTATCAACTTTACATCTTTTGGCATTCACACTATGAACATGTGTAACATTACGCTCGAGATTCATCAAGAATAAACCATTCACCAGCGGGGCATGACCATAAAACATATCTCTCATATAAATAGAACAACCATTATTCTCGGATTTAAATGAGTAGCCATCTCGAATTAAACGAGATCCTGATACAATGTTCATGCTCAAGGCTGGAACTAAATAACAATTATTGAGGTTTAAGACTAATCCCGTAGGTAAATGTAGAGGTAGCGTGCCGACGGCGATCACATCGACCTTGGAACCATTCCTGACGCGCATCGTCACCTCGTCCTTCGCCAGTCTCCGCTTATTCCGCAGCTCCTGCTTTGAGTTACAAATATGAGCAATCGCACCGGTATCAAATACCCAGGAGCTACTACGAGTGCTGGTAAGGTAAACATCAATAACATGTATATCACATATACCTTTGGTGTTGCCGGCCTTCTTGTCCGCTAAGTATTTAGGGCAGTTCCGCTTCCAGTGACCACTTCCCTTGCAATAAAAGCACTCAGTTTCGGGCTTGGGTCCATTCTTTGACTTCTTCCTGGCAACTGATTTACCAGGCGCGGCAACTTCCTTGTCGTCCTTCTTGAAGTTCTTCTTGTTGGGGAACGTAGTAATTTCAAAATTTTCCTACGCACACGCAAGATCATGATGATGCACAGCAACGAGAGGGGAGAGTGTTGTCTACGTACCCACGCAGACCGACTGCGGAAACGTTGACACAACGTAGAGGAAGTAGTCGTACGTCTTCCCGATCCGACCGATCCAAGCACCGTTACTCCGTCACCTCCGAGTTCTTAGCACACATACAGCTCGATGACGATCCCCGGGCTCCGACCCAGCAAAGCATCGGGGAAGAGTTCCGTCAGCACGACGGCATGGTGACGATCTTGATGTTCTACTGTCGCAGGGCTTCGCCTAAGCACCGCTACAATATGATCGAGGTGGAATATGGTGGCAAGGGGCACCACACACGGCTAAGGAACGATCTCAAGGATCAACTTGTGTGTCTAGAGGTGCCCCTTGCCTCCGTATATAAAGGAGCCAAGGGAGAGGGGCTGGCCGGTCAAGGAGGGCGCGCCAGGAGAGTCCTACTCCCTCTGGGAGTAGGATTCCCCCCCCCCCCCAATCCTAGTTGGAATAGGATTCCTCGAGGGGGGGAAGAGAGAGAGGGGGGCCGGCCACCTCTCCTAGTCCTAATAGGACTAGGGGAGGGGGGAGGTGCGCGGCCACCTTGGGCTGCCCCTTTCTCCTTTCCACTAAAGCCCACTAAGGCCCATATAGCTCCCGGGGGGTTCCGGTAACCTCCCGGTACTCCGGTAAAATCCCGATTTCACCCGGAACACTTCCGATATCCAAACATAGGCTTCCAATATATCAATCTTTATTTCTCGACCATTTCGAGACTCCTCGTCATGTCCGTGATCACATCCGGGACTCCGAACAACCTTCGGTACATCAAAATGCATAAACTCATAATAATTGTCATCGTAACGTTAAGCGTGCGAACCCTACGGTTCGAGAACAATGTAGACATGACCGAGACACGTCTCCGGTCAATAACCAATAGCGGGACCTGGATGCCCATATTGGCTCCTACATATTCTACGAAGATCTTTATCGGTCAGACCGCATAACAACATACGTTGTTCCCTTTGTCATCGGTATGTTACTTGCCCGAGATTCGATCGTCGGTATCCAATACCTAGTTCAATCTCGTTACCGGCAAGTCTCTTTACTCGTTCCGTAATACATCATCTCACAACTAACATCTTAGTTGCAGTGCTTGCAAGGCTTATGTGATGTGCATTACTGAGAGGGCCCAGAGATTCCTCTCCGACAATCGGAGTGACAAATCCTAATCTCGAAATACGCCAACCCAACATCTACCTTTGGAGACACCTGTAATGCTCCTTTATAATCACCCAGTTATGTTGTGACGTTTGGTAGCACCCAAAGTGTTCCTCCGGCAAACGGGAGTTGCATAATCTCATAGTCATAGGAACATGTATAAGTCATGAAGAAAGCAATAGCAACATACTAAACGATCGGGTGCTATGCTAATGGAATGGGTCATGTCAATCAGATCATTCAACTAATGATGTGATCTCATTAATCAAATAACAACTCTTTTGTCCATGGTTAGGAAACATAACCGTCTTTGATTAACGAGCTAGTCAAGTAGAGGCATACTAGTGACACTCTGTTTGTCTATGTATTCACACATGTATTATGTTTCCGGTTAATACAATTCTAGCATGAATAATAAACATTTATCATGATATAGGGAAATAAATAATAACTTTATTATTGCCTCTAGGGCATATTTCCTTCACTTCTTACCCTTGCCTTTCTTGAACTTAGTGGTTTTATTCACCATCAACACTTGATGTTCCTTTTTGATCTCCACCTCCGCTGATTTCAGCATTGAATATACCTCAGGAATGGTCTTTTCCATCCCCTGCATATTGAAGTTCATCACAAAGCTCTTGTAGCTTGGTGGAAGCGACTGAAGGATTCTGTCAATGACCGCATCATCCGGGAGATTAACCCCCAGCTGAGTCAAGCGGTTGTGCAACCCAGACATCTTGAGTATGTGTTCACTGACAGAGCTATTTTCCTCCATCTTACAACTAAAGAACTTGTCGGAGACTTCATATCTCTCGACCCGGGCATGATCTTGGAAAACCATTTTCAGCTCCTCGAACATCTCATATGCTTCGTGTTGCTCAAAACGCTTTTGGAGCCTCAGTTCTAAGTTGTAAAGCATGCCGCACTGAACGAGGGAGTAATCATCAGCACGCGACTAATAGGCGTTCATAACGTCTTGGTTTGCTGGGAATTGTGCTTCACCTAGCGGTGCTTCTAGGACATAATCTTTCTTGGCAGCTATGAGGATGATCCTCAGGTTCCGGACCCAGTCCGTACAGTTGCTGCCATCATCTTTCAGCTTGGTTTTCTCTAGGAATGCGTTGAAGTTGAGGGTAACATTAGCGTGGGCCATTTGATCTACAAGACACATTGTAAAGATTTTATACTAAGTTCATGATAATTAAGTTCATCTAATCAAATTATTCAATGAACTCCCACTCAGACAGACATCCCTCTAGTCATCTAAGTGAAACATGATCCGAGGCAACTAGGCCGTGTTCGATCATCACGTGAGACGGACTAGTCAACATCGGCGAACATCTCCATGTTGATCGTATCTTCTATACGACTCATGCTCGACCTTTCGGTCCTCCGTGTTCCGAGGCCATGTCTGTACATGCTAGGCTCGTCAAGTCAACCTAAGTGTATTGCGTGTGTAAATCTGGCTTACACCCGTTGTATTCGAACGTTAGAATCTATCACACCCGATCATCACGTGGTGCTTCGAAACAACGAACCTTCGCAATGGTGCACAGTTAGGGAGAACACTTTCTTGAAATTAATTGGAGGGATCATCTTATTTAAGCTACCGTCGTTCTAAGCAAATAAGATGCAAAACATGATAAACATCACATGCAATCAAATAGTGACATGATATGGCCATTATCATTTCGCTCCTTTGATCTCCATCTTCGGGGCGCCATGATCATCGTCGTCACCGGCATGACACCATGATCTCCATCATTGTGTCTTCATGAAGTTGTCACGTCAACTATTACTTCTACTACTATGGCTAATGCTTTAGCAATAAGGTAAAGTAATTACATGACATTTATGTTGACACACAGGTCACAAATAAATTAAGACAACTCCTATGGCTCCTGCCGGTTGTCATACTCATCGACATGCAAGTCGTGATTCCTATTACAAGAACATGAACATCTCATACATCACATATATCATTCATCACAACTTTTGGCCATATCACATCACAAAGCACTTGCTGCAAAAACAAGTTAGACATCCTCTAATTGTTGTTGCAAGTTTTTACGTGGCTGCTATAGGTTTCTAGGAAGAACGTTTCTTACCTATGCCAAAACCACAACGTGAATTGCCAATTTCTATTTACCCTTCATAAGGACCCTGTTCATCGAATCTGATCCGACTAAAGTGGGAGAGACAGACACCCGCCAACCACCTTATCCAACTAGTGCATGTCAGTCGGTGGAACCGGTCTCACGTAAGCGTACGTGTAAGGTTGGTCCGGGCCGCTTCCTCCCACAATACCGCCGAATCAAGATAAGACTAGTAACGGCAAGATAATTGACAATATCAACGCCCACAACTACTTTGTGTTCTACTCATGCATAGAAACTACGCATAGACCTAGCTCATGATGCCACTGTTGGGGATCGTAGCAGAAATTAAAAAAAATTCTACGCATCACCAAGATCAATCTATGGAGTATTCTAGCAACGAGGGGAATAGGAGTGCATCTACATACCCTTGTAGATCGCGAGCGGAAGCGTTCAAGTGAACGGGGATGATGGAGTCGTACTCGCCGTGATCCAAATCACCGATGACCAAGTGCCGAACGGACAGCACCTCCGCGTTCAACACACGTATGGTCGGGAAGACGTCTCCTCCTTCTTGATCCAGCAAGGGGGGAGGAGAGGTTGATGAAGATCCAGCAGCACGACGGCGTGGTGGTGGATGCAGCAGAGCCTCGGCAGGGCTTCGCCAAGCACCGACGAGAGGGAGAGGTGTTACGGGAGGGAGAGGGAGGCGCCAGGGGTTCAGGTGCGGCTGCCCTCCCACCCCTCCACTATTTATAAGTGGGGAGAGAGGGGGCCGGCCCCCCCTAGAACCCATCTAGGGTTGGGGGCGGCGGCCAAGGGGGGGGGGGAGGAGTGCCTCCCAAGTCAAGTGGAGGCCCTCCCCCTTAGGGTTTCCCCCCTCCCATGCGCATGGGCCTTGGGGGGCTGGTGCCCCTGGCCCATTAAGGCTAGGGCGCCCCCTACAGCCCATGCTACTGTATTGGACGTGGTGGAACATTTTTCGGACCTCCAGACCCCTCCGGAATCCTCCAGAACCTTCTGGAAGCTTCCCGGTACAATACCGAAAAAAACTGAACTTTTCCCGGAACCCGAACAACAACTTTCCATATATAAATCTTTACCTCCGGACCATTCCGGAACTCCTCGTGACGTCCGGGATCTCATCCGGGACTCCGAACAACTTTCAGGTTAGTGCATACTAATATCTTACAACCCTAGCGTCACCGAACCTTAAGTGTGTAGACCCTACGGGTTCGGGAGACATGCAGACATGACCGAGACGCCTCTCCGGTTAATAACCAACAGAGGGATCTGGATACCCATGTTGGCTCCCACATGCTCCTCGATGATCTCATCGGATGAACCACGGTGTCGAGGACTTAATCAATCTCGTATTCAATTCCCTTTGTCAATCGGTACGTTACTTGCCCGAGACTCGATCGTCGGTATCCCAATACCTTGTTCAATCTCATTGCCGGCTAGTCACTTTACTCGTACCGTAATGCACGATCCCGTGACCAACCCCTTGGTCACATTGAGCTCATTATGATGATGCATTACCGAGTGGGCCCAAGAGATACCTCTCCGTCATACGGAGTGACAAATCCCAGTCTCGATTCGTGCCAACCCAACAGACACTTTCGGAGATACCCGTAGTGTACCTTTATAGCCACCCAGTTATGTTGTGACGTTTGGCACACTCAAAGCACTCCTACGGTATCCGGGAGTTGCACAACCTCATGGTCTAAGGAAATGATACTTGACATTGGAAAAGCTCTAGCAAACGAACTACACGATCTTTATGCTATGCTTAGGTTTGGGTCTTGTCCATCACATCATTCTCCTAATGATGTGATCCCGTTATCAACGACATCCCCATGTCCATAGCCAGGAAACCATGACTATCTGTCGATCAACGAGCTAGTCAACTAGAGGCTCACTAGGGACACATTGTGGTCTATGTATTCACACATGTATTACGATTTCCGGATAATACAATTATAGCATGAACAATAGACAATTATCATGAACAAGGAAATATAATAATCTTTTATTATTGCCTCTAGGGCATATTTCCAACACCCCTTGTGGGCTGGCTTGCCTCCCTCCTATGGCCCGTATGGCCCATATCTTCTCCTGGGGGTTCCGATAACCCCCACCCCCACCCCCGGTACTCCGATATGTACCCGATACATTCTGAAACACTTCCGGTGTCCGAATACTATCATACAATATATCAAACTTTACCTCTCGACCATTTCAAGACTCCTCGTCATCTCCGTGATCTCATCCGGGACTCTGAATAACATTCGGTCACCAAATCACATAACTCATAATACAAATCGCCATCGAACGTTAAGCGTGCAGACCCTACGGGTTCGAGAACTATGTAGACATGGCCGAGACACCTCTCCGGTTAATAACCAATAGCGGAACCTGGATGCTCATATTGGTTCCCACGTATTCTACGAAGATCTTTATCGGTCGAACCGTAATGACAACATACGTTATTCCATTTGTCATCGGTATGTTACTTGCCCGAGATTCAATCATCGGTATCTTCATACCTAGTTCAATCTCGTTACCGGCAAGTCTCTTTATTCGTTCCGTAATGCATCATCCCGCAACTAACTCATTAGACACATTTCTTGCAAGGCTTATTATGTGCAGTACCGAGAGGGCCCAGAGGTACCTCTCCGATACTCGGAGTGACAAATCCTAATCTCGATCTATGCCAACCCAACAAACATCTTCGGAGATACCTGTAGAGCTTCTTTATAATCACCCAGTTACGTTGTGATGTTTGATAGCACACAAGGTATTCCTCCGGTATCCACACATGTATCAAGTTTCCGGTTAATACAATTCTAGCATGAATAATAGATATTTATCATGATATAAGGAAATATAAATAACAACTTTATTATTGCCTCTAGGGCATATTTCCTTCAGTATGTGCGTGTAGATGCTCTCATAAGGAAAGGATGTGCTTGTGTGCACTCATAGAGATGAACATCACGGCTCGAATATCGTCAAATCGAACGCACAGTCATTCACGACCCATACGGCGCAGTGGCCGCTCGTACCTTCCACCCAACATGCTAGGGTTTCTCCTGCCCCCCCCCCCCTGCGCCGGCGCTGGCGCCAGTCTACCTCGGCTCTTATGGTCTTAGGACAATGGAGGCGTGGTGGATCTCGGCCATTGCCGGAGGGAGGGCTCTGCCTTTTGAGTTTTTGTATGTGTGTGTGGGGGGGAGGGGGGTTGCTAGAGTTTATGTCTTGCTCAGAAAAGCGATGCGGCAGTGGCTCTCTGTAGATGGAATAAGGTCCTCTCGCGGATCTTGGGTTTCCTAGCCCCAGTTCGGTGGTGTTTCTAGCATCATGGGAGGGCGTGCGGAGATTTATCTCCAGCGGATCTCGTGGGATTCGGTCGGTGTTTGTCTTCGATGGATCCACGTGGATCTGGTCTTCGTTTGTCTGTGTTTCTATGTTTACAGATTGGGTCCTTCTGATCTATGCTTCTCTTCATCGGCGGTGATTTATGTTCGGTGCGCTGGTCCTATGAAGTCTTAACACGACGACTTCCCGCTGTCTACTACAAGAAGGTTTGCCCGGCTTCAATGAGGGAGAGCCGATAACGGCGGCGCGCCTTCGGCGCGCTCCAATACTTGTAGTCGTCGCTATGTGATCCATGAACCTAGATGTATTCTTTTTTACTTCTGATGTTCTTTGTACTACCTTGACAGTTCATAAATAAATAGAAAGTTTCCAAAAAAAAAAGAACACAACCATTCGACAGTTTGTTACGTGCAGTGCAGGTGTCAGAGTAGACCAACAAGACAACATATGCGGTTAAATCAAATATTGAAAAAGAAAATATTCCGAAGAGTTCAACCAAATAAAAAAGCTGTCGGAATTTGACCGCACCAACCAAGAGCAAGTCTATTACAGTTGTCATATCCAAGTCTGCAAAACCAAGAGCAAGTCTATTAGGGTTGTCCTACATCGCTTGTTCTGTTACAAATAGCCAGAAAATGGCCTCACGCGCGAGAGTCGGTGCTAGCGATGTGACCATGACCCGGCTCAGGCATACCCGCCTAACCCGACCGCACCGGCCTCTCAGCCTGGTCCGGTTGAGCCAGCCGCACAATGGCTGGGTCACTCGCATGACCCGAGCTAGACCTGTGACGTGACCGGCCCAGTGAGAGGCGCAAACATCACCAGGCGGGGCCGGCACGTATTGTCGCGCAAGAAAGCGTGTTGTCGCTCAACCGCTGGCACAACGGCCTACGCCCAATGTCGATGGTCCCGGTGCGCGCTCGGTGATCCATCCGTCATGGACCTCCAAGCCGCGTCGCCCGAGTCTGAGCCGTCCAGGCAGATCGGACGGCTCAGAGCACGAGTTGTTCCTGCAGCAAGCCACCGTGCGATGGGTGGCTGGAAGTTGCTCTTTGTGCGCGGAGAGCTCAGGGAGACTGGTACTCCACCTTCTTTTATAGCAGCCACCTCATGTTATTTTCTTGAGCTTGATCTGGTCCCATTCGGTGTGGTGGATTTGAGCTGATCCAAAGGTTATATATTGTGTTTCTCAAAGTTATCTGGTAAAGGGATCAGTAAGGAAATAGCATTGTGTTCGGATAAGAAGTTCATTTATGTGTAAACATGTACACAATAGCTAATTTCATACAATTACTTTCTTGATATTCCACATGTGTGCGTTACTGACCCGCTAATTAAAAGCAATGTATTAAGTTATTTGTGTGTAAACATCATTGCAATAGCTAATGCCGTATAATTATTTTCTTGATATTCCACATGTGCGCATTGCTGACCTGCTAAATCAATGCCTATCATTTCAGTTCAGCATTTGCCCTAGATAAACACAGTTCAGAGTTGTTGCCAGCATGGAAATTGTTATGTGCATTTAAAAAATGTTTGTTCGTCATAGATCTTCAAGTGCGGTATGTACTAAGGCTTTTCTACCTTCTCATGTTGCTGAAGTTTCTGAAACTTGCTTTAAAAAAAAGAGGAGTGCCCCCGGCCTCTGCATCAAAATGATGCATGCAGTCATATTATTAATAAAAAATGTCCAACAAAAGTGTGCAGTCTCGCCCAGAAATAAAAAGGAGATATCACAAAGCCACATCCGGCTAACCATAGAACTAGATGCCTAACCACCTATTCTATTGTTGGACCACTAACCAAGGCAGTTATATGTATAAAGTGGTAGCGTCTCTCATTGGTTGCACCTATAAGCCATATGCTCTTTGGCTTCCGCGTTGTTGAGTAAGACAACGTACAGATCAAGCCAGTTACTCTGTAGATAACCTGCAAAAAAATAGTGATATTATGCCTGTTAAAATTGACATGATTTCGACAATTCCATATGGTCCAAAGTAATACACATACTCCAAATCGAGTGTGTGCCGCTAACTTAGGCTCTACCCCGTTTAGCCAAGACGCCCAAAGGGTGTCAATGTTATCAGGAGGACTAATGTTAAAAGCTACCTGCACCATACGCCATAGTAGCCTTGCCAGAGGATAGATAATGAACAGATGTTGGATTGATTCATCCCTATCGCAAAAACAATATCGTTTACTACGCACCCAATTACGCTTTGCTAGGTTATCTTTAGTGAGTATCACCTGTTTGTGCACAAACAACATAAAAAATTATCTTGAGGGGAACCTTAATTTTCCAAATGTGTATAGACTTTAGAATTGGACCAATGTTTATCAGATCTGTATACATAGACTTCACTAAGAATACTCTTGATGGCCGAAAGTTTCCGGTGAAGTGTATTTGGTTCATCAAACAGGTTGATATGCATCAACCTATGCACAAGATGTAACCATCTATCACATTTGTCTCCTACCAGTATCGTCTGAACTGAATGTTTAAGGGAATTGAGCCTAGAATTGTACCAACGAAAGCCTCTTTTCTTTGTACAATATGGTAAAGGGTAGGATACTGCGCTGCCAACGACATGTCACCTAACCATGTATCTTCCCAGAACTTAGTTCTATTTCTGTTCCCGACACTGAATTTGGTCCTATTGAAAAAGGCTACCTTCGTCCTCATGAGGCCCTTCCAGAACGGCGAGTCCATCAGTTGGGCCATCACTTGGGCCAGTTTCTTCGAGTGGAGATACTTGTTACGTAACAGCTATATCCAGATTCTATCATCCTCAACAGAAAGTCTGTAAAGCCATTTACTAAGTAAGCATTTGTTCTTAACCTCAAGATTTTCTATGTTAAACCCCCGTGATACCTTGGTCTGCAAATTATATCCCACTTTGCCAACCTATATTTGGATTTAGTCTCATCGCTCTACCAAAAGAAATATGATCGATAGAAGTCTAGTCTTTTCCGTACCCCCACAGGCTCTTCAAAGAAAGACAACAGGAACGTCGGCTTGCTTCTAAGTATGGAATTTATGAGTATATGAGTCGACCTCCATAAGACATAAGTTTTCCCTTCCAGCAATTAAGCTTTTTCTCCATTCGATCTTCTATCCACTTCCATTGTTTGTTGGTGAGCTTTTGATGATGAATTGGAATTCCCATATATCTAAATGGGAGTGCCCCCAACTCACAACTGAACAACTATATATAATTATCATGTTCTTCTTTGGCGCATCCAAAGCAAAATTATTCACTTTTATTAAAGTTGATTTTTAAACTAGACAGTTGTTCAAAGAGACATAAAACCAACTTCATGTTCCTAGACTTTGCCATGTCATGTTCCATGAAAATTATAGTGTCATCTGCATACTGTAGAATGGACACCCCACCGTCTAGTAGGTGAGGTATGAGCCCACCAACTTGACCATCCTCTTTGGCTCTACCAATCAGGACTGCCAGCATGTCCGCGACAATATTAAACAGGATAGGAGACATAGGATCTCCTTGCCTCAAACCCTTTTTAGTTGGAAAATAACAACAAATGTCATCATTAAATTTTATCCCAACATTACCTTTCGACACAAAGGATTCGACCCGCTTCATCCAGGCCTAACTAAAACCCTTCATATGTAAGGCTTGTTGTAAAAATGGCCATTTGACTTTATCACACGCCTTCTCAAAATCCACCTTAAAGACCAAACCGTCTAGTTTCTTTGAGAGGATTTCGTGTAGAACGACAACACCCTCTCGGATATGTCATCCTGGCGTGAAGGTTGTCTGGGTTGGTTGCACCACAGAATGCGCAATCCGTGTGAGCCTATTTGTCCCAACCTTTGTAAAAAAATCTTAAAGGTCACATTAAGTAGACATATTGGATCTGAACTGCTTGATGCGAACCACCTCATGTATCTTTGGCAACAACGTTATCGTCCCAAAGTCGAGATGGAGTAGATTTAGCTGGCCATTATACAAATCATGGAACATTGGTAAAAGGCCTCCTTTGATAATTTCCAACAATGCTTGTAAAATTCCGCTGGGAAGCCATCCAGACCTAGCACTTTGTTTATTTTCATTTGTGCAATAGCCTCAAAAACCGCCTTCTCGGTGAATGGGGCGGACAACATATCATTTTCATCCAACCCCAGCTGTGGCAAATCACCAATCATCTACTCATCGAGCATCACATGATTCTGCTTAGGTGGCCCAAAAAGTTTTATAGTATTCAGTAATGTACAACTTTAAGTTCTCGTGCCCTAAAATTGTACCTTCATCTTGCTCCAACTGAATACTTCTCTTCTTCCTATGTTTCCCATTGGCAATCAAATGAAAAAGCTAGGTATTATTGTCACCCTGAATTACTTGCCTAACCTTTGCTCTGAGAGCCAATTTCATCTCCTCTCCTCTGAGTAGTTTTTGAAACTTCTCAGCCTCACTCTTGGCCCTTCGGTCCGTCGTTCCCAACAGATGGGCGTTGCTACTTCTTGAGCTTGCGTTGGTTTTTCCCCAGAAGAGGAAATGGTGATGCAGCGAAGCAGAGATAAGTATTTCCCTTAGTTTGAGAACCAAGGTATCAATCCAGTAGGAGGTACACGCAAGTCTCCAATCTATGCACCTGCACAAACAATCAAACACTTGCACCCAACGTGATAAAAGGGGTTGTCAATCCCTTCACGGTCACTTGCAAGGATGAGATCTGATAGTGATAGATATAAAAGATTACTAAATGTAAAACAAAGTAAAAAAATAAATTGCAGCAAGGTATTTTTGGATTTTGGTTTTACAGATATGAAAAAATATGATGGAAAATAGACCCGGGGGCCATACGTTTCACTAGAGGCTTCTCTCTTGAAAGAAAACATACAGTGGGTGAACAAATTACTGTCGAGCAATTGATAGAAAAGTGCAAAGTTATGACGATATCCAAGGAAATGATTATGAATATAGGCATCACGTCCGTGTCAAGTAGACTGACTTCTTCCTGCATCTACTACTATTACTCCACACATCGATCGACTCCTGCTTGCATCTAGAGTATTAAGTTCAAGAGAACGGAGTAACGCTTTAAGTAAGATGACATGATGTAGAGGGATAAACTCAAGCAATATGATGAAAACCCCATCTTTTTATCATTGATTGCAAAAATACAATACGTGCCTCGCTACCCCTACTTTGTCACTGGGTGAGGACACCGCAAGATTGAACCCAAAACTAAGCACCTCTCCTGTTGCAAGAAGAACCAATCTAGTTGACCAAACTAAACTGATAATTCGAAGAGAAATACAAAGATATTTAATCATGCATATAAGAATTCAGAAAAGACTCAAATAATATTCATAGATAATCTGATTATAAATCCACAATTCATCGGATCTCGACAAACACACCGCAAAAGAATATTACATCTGATAGAACTCCAAGAACATCAAGGAGAATATTGTATTGAAGATCATAGGGAGAGAAGAAGCCATCTAGCTACTAGCTATGGACCCATAGGTCTATGGTAAACTACTCACACTTCATCGGAAGGGCAATATGGTTGATGTAGAAGCCCTTCGTGATCGAATCCCCCTCCGGAAAGGTGCCTAAAAAGGCCCCAAGATGGGATCTCACGGGTACAGAAGGTTACAGCGGCGGAAAAGTATTTTGGTGGACGCTCCTGATGTTGGGGGAATATTTGCGTATTTATGAAGCAAAAATTAGGGTTGGAGGAGTCCCGTGGGGCCAACAAACCAGCCCCCCCTCTCCCCTAGGGCGCGTCCTGAAGCTTGTGGAGCCCTCGAGACTCGTCTGACTTCCTCTCCAAGCTCCGTGGATGTCTTATGGTCCAAGAAAAATCATCGCGAAAGTTTTATTCCGTTTGGACTCTCTTTAGTATTCCTTTTCTGTAAAACTGAAAAACAAGGAAAAAACATAAACTGGCATTGGGCTCTGGGTTAATAAGTAAGTCCCAAATATAATATAAAATAGCATATTAATGCATATAAACATCCAAAATAGATAATATAATAGCATGGAACAATAAAAAATTATAGATATGTTGAAGACATATCAGGCCTCGGCCTTTTTACTAGATAAAGTCAAATGGAAATATGTGTCTTCACAAACTCGAATTTTTCTCCTTTCCCAATATGCTTAAGGTGATGAATATTCACCTTCAAAACTTTCAACCATATGTAGACTCTCATGTATAAAAATTGCTCCTACTTCCCCTTCCGGTAATATATTGTACCAAAAGTTGAGACTTGGAGCAGTGCAATGAGATCATTTGATTATTTTTAACAAATATTAGGGCATTTGCATAATTGTTGTAATGGTACATGAAAAGATGGAAATGATAACAATAGTTGCTTACATGTATCCCCTTTCTTTTGGAAATGGTTAATCAATTTTTCTGGAAATAATACTTGACTTTCTTTACTTAACAAAATGCAATTGCCATTGGTAGTTTTCTAAGAGCTACTAGTTGACATGTCATGTCAGAATTTATAATATTGTTTCACTCTAAAACTAGACCATCAAATAGCGTATAACCTCAATTTTTAGAATAATGTTTTAAGAAAATTATGATTTAAGTATGACATTGCCTATACACTTCATAGTTGGGGTTTGCGAGAGCTCTCAAAGTATCTTATTTCAGAGACTTGAAAAACATCACTTCAGTTTCGGTGGTACAATTAATTTGTTTTCCTTTTTATTTTTATCAAATTTTGTCCTCTAAGAGCGCCGATCATCTCTCATGTTCCCACAAATGTCATGTGGTAACGCGTGTGGCATCATCTAGTATTGTAGAATGTACAAGATGTATTCTCCCAAGTGAGGAATAACACCGGTACTCTGACCGGCCACTTTAGCCCGTTTAAACAAAATTGCTAACATATTTGTGATAATGCTGAACAAAATAGGGGATGAAAGGTCCCCCTTGCGAAGACTCTACTGGGAACTACCAATAACATCATTGTTGATGGTCACACTACCGCCAAAGGCTAAACTATCTACACATCAAGACCATTTTGACCATAACCCCTTCATGCAGAGAGTTTGAAGAAGCCAATTTTTAAGATGAATCCGCTCAACTTTTTCCGGTGAAGCTCATGTACGGTTTAATGCAGCAGAACAACTCTATCGAGTATGTTACGGCCTGCTTGAACGTTATTTGAGTGGGGCAAACAACATGGTCAGCCACACCTCGTTCAACTGGTTGCAACCTTTGTAAAGATTTTAAAGCGCTGACATTTAGGAGGCACATCGGTTGATATTGGTGACTACTACTTGCGTCCTTAGTCTTGGGTAGAAGAATAATTTTCCTGAAGTTTAAACGGACAATGTCAAGGTTTTCCGTATGCAGTTGGATACAAAACTGAACAAGTTTGCCTTAATCATGTCCCAGGAAAAAAATATAAATTTGGCCGGAAAACCGTCCGGCCCGTTGAGTTCAATTTGAAACACTTGACATTTCCTCGGTGAATGGAGTGGTACAAACTCATTTTCCACCACAGAGACTTTAGGTATGTCATGAGTAATAGACTCGTCCTGTGAAAATGAACTTTCAACTGAAGGTCCGAAATATCTTTGAATTGTTTAGTAATAAAATTTCTGAGCGTGGCATCCCCTTGATAAAGCCCTCATCCTGGTCTAGGGCAAATATATGTGTCTTTCTATGTCTACCATTGGCTAGCATATGAAAGTATTCCATATTGTCATCTCCTTGAACAAAGAACTGAGCCTTGGATCGTTGGTATCATTTGATCTCTTTCTCACATAAAAGGCGGGCAATCGATAGTACCATTTAGCGAATCCACAAACGGATCGTCGCAAGGTGTGATGATAAATCCATTGTTGGACGGGCGTACTACCCCAGCGTTGCCGCACCCAAACTTTCTTAACCAAGCCATAGAATCCTTCCCTAGCAAACCATCCCAGTTTGAATTTTAAATTGTGGGCCGTTAGAATTTGGAGTGGTTTGACCAAAATCAGTTAGCAACGGAGCACGATCCGATAAGACCTCTATTCTTTCCGGTACCCGTACTGAAGCAAGTGGAAATTTATATTCCCAGATGATATGCTTCAAACGTGGGATCTCTCCCTGATTTCCCAAAAAGATATGCGTGCTGTGTGTGCGTGTGTGTGTGTGTGTGTGTGTGTGTGTGTGTGTGTGTGTGTGAAAACAGATGATATGCAACTTTTTTTTATTTAGATGACCATAGGGAATGCATGGCTGTGCTGATTTTCTAAGTCACGATAATACATGATCTCTTAGATTAGAGTAGTACTATTGTCTTTGGTAGCACTATAATTGGGTCATCGGCCTCTCTGCTTTCCGGTCAATGACGGTACTAGGCGCGTCCCCCGCGATCGGACGATCGCATCCGATTTGCAACCAAGTCCCAAGTTGACGATAGCATCAGGATCAGGTCGCATGAATGAAACACCTTTTTTAGATTCTATTTTTGAGGAGTAAACACTTTTTTAGATCAGGCCGCATTTTCGATCAAGTCATATTTTGATCTGAATTTACGGGCGGCTATGCTGCCGCAGCCGGGCTGGGCCGGATTCGGCCCCATGGATCAGCCTGCTAGCCGCCTCGTGCTGTTCATGTTAGCCGCACGAACGACAGACCTCTCTGCTTCGGAACAAAACCTTGCAATCAAATAGATTGTCCCAAGGGCGCCATATTCTAGGAGCCCAAGTTATGCTATTGAAAATTCATTCCTCTACCAGTTTCGGTTTGAGCATTCTGTTCACTTTTTCAAACTCCACTTCTTTTCATATAGCAATCCCTGATCAAAGAGAGAACAATATTCATTTCAAAACATTTCTAACAGATTCCTTATTTCGGACCGACGAAGTAATGTCACTCGACAATTATCAACCTAACTGTAATATTTTTCTGTCGGTAAGTATTGCATCAGAGCACCTTCTACTTCTAATAGGCCGTGAACTATAGATAGAGAAGAATAATTTTGAGCGAGTACATAAGAAGCGATCCACATTTTTTCATCGGTTCTGGGGGAAGACCAATGATCTTGCGCGGGCGGGCAGCACATAGATCCCTCAAACTAGACTAAAAACTACTTAGATCCCTCAAACAGGTTTTCAAAGAGCGTTTTTCCAGTTTTTTTTTGCTTTAAACAGGATTTTGAGAAAAAAATCATAACTTTAACAAAAAATAAACACTTAAATTTTCACAAATTCCAAAATTCTTTCAGAATGCAGGAAATGAAAAATGTTTGCGAACTTGAATAATGTCCCCGAATAACAAAAAAGTTTGTGATATGAAAAAATCACCAATTTATATGAAAGTGTGTGAACTAGAAAAATGTTTAGGAATTCACAAAATGCGAATTAAGAAAACTTCACAAACCAGAAAGATGTTCATATAGAAAAATGTTCATGAATTCAAAAACATTCTAGGGATTTGAAAAATATTTGAATTTTTTAAAAAAGTCACAAAATTAAAAAAAGTGAACTGAAAAACATTCATGAATTTGAGAATGTTCACAAATTTGAATAAAGTTCATGAATTCGAACAAATCATGATATACAAAATGTCAAAAATTAAAAATATATGATTTTGAAACATTCATGAATTAGAAAAATGCTTGCATATTTCAAACAAAGTTCCTAAATTCAAAAAAGTTTGTAAATTCAAGATATGATTGCAAATTTTGGAAAAAAATAAAATGAAAAGAGAAAATACTAGAAATGCAGAAAAAAATAGTTAAATGAAAAACCAAGAGGAAAAAAATTAATAAACGGCCTGGAAATTTCCAGTACCGACTAACAAACTCCAAAAACTTCCCAGAATGGCTAATGCTCTGTAACTTGATGGGTCGGACCATGCCCTATGCGTGAGCGATCGTAGCGGTATGTATCGCAGCAGTCGATACATATCACTCCTGCGTCCTGTGATCAAGGCACTCAGCTAGGGTTTCCCTGCCTCTTGTTGGCGCCATCGCTGGTCCACCTCGTCTCCTAAGGTCCTTTGGAGGGCTCTGTTTTTTGGTGTTTTTAAGGGTTTGTGCCAGGCTCAAAAGGACGAGGTGGCAGAGGATTTTTGAAGATGGAATAAGATTCTCCACGTCTAGCACCCATCCCAGCGTCGATTTTAGCATCGTTGGACGGTATGTGTGCAGGTGTGTCTCCGGAGAATCTCATGGGATCCGGGCGGCGTTTTTCGTTGGTGGGTCCTCTTTGATTGGGTCTTCGCTCATCTACATCTCTTTGTGTGCAGGTTGGATCCTCCCGATCTGCGCTTTTTCTTCAGTGCAGGCGGTTGTTGTTTTGATGCGTTGGTCATGTGGGGCCTTATCACGATGACTTCCTCACTGTCTACTATAACAATATTTTCCCGGCTCTAGTGAGGGAGGGGTGATGACAGCGGCACGCCTTCAGCTCGTTCGAGTGTTTGTGGTCGTCCCTAGGTGATCTTTGGACCTAGATGTAATTTTTACTTCTAGTGTTCTTTGTACTACTTGACAGTGATGAGTAGGTCGAAAGTTTTCTCGAAGAAAAAACAGTCGATATATATCAGTTGCGGAGGTAATATGTATCCCTTCCCCATCACTACGCTCATAACATGCGCCTCTCACGGGGTGGCCCAAGTAGCGCAAAATGCTTTTTTTTCTTTTTTGGTTTGGGTATGACCTTTGGGCCCACATGTCGTCTAGTGTTGGTTCTCTAGTGAGGCGCAAAGTTATATTAGAATATTATTCAAAAATGCACTATATAATTTTTAGGGTGTTTTTTGTTGCAAAAAGCGGCCTACATAACATCGGTTAACTTGCCACATGGCTTGTCAGATGATAATCCCCAAGTGCAAGAAATTATCATAGCACTTTTCAATGATGAAGGTGGTAAGTATAGAGTGTCTAACCCACAAGGAGCTAAGGATATGATCGGTATTCTCTTAGGTCTTATCTGCCACTAATACAACCTTACGCACATCAAACATTTGATTTACCTAGAAACAAGAAATAAATCTATGCTTTCTGTATAAAAGGATAGGATTTTGCAAGATATTTAATAATTTATAAATAAAATTTAGATGTTGTTTAAATAAAATTATAATATAATACAAATAGCAAGTGTGGAAAAGTGTGAAAGACTGATACAACCCTAGGCAATTTGCTAAGTTACTAGACCGGTTATCATCATTGCAGTTTTATATGTGGGACATGCATGTGCTAACATACAATCCATACCTGATGTATTTATGATTAGAACTATTAGCAAGCATCCGCAAATACTAACACGTTCATTAAGATAAAGTCAACCATAGCATTAATATATATTGGCCCCCTTCAATCTTATATGTACTGATCCCTACACTCAGCCTCGGTATTATGTGTCACTTGGTCGGCATATGCATAGTTCTTTTCAACATACAACTAACCCTAAGGTGTGATCCACACGCGCACTCATATGACATATGATGGGTATCAAAGGACAGTAACACAATAATCACGCAACTCAAACGAACCATAACTATTCACCAACTAAACTATAGGAAAAAATAATATACTCAGACATAAAGAAGATGCAAGAAATCATCATACAATAATTAATAGCATCCAACACCATGTTCAAGTAGGGGATACAACGGGTTATGGGAAAGTGAGCCACTGAATAGAGGTGGAGGAAGGTGATGGAGATGTCGGTAAAGACGGCGAAATTGATTTTGATTGGTACTTTGTTTTTACAATCTTGATTGATACTTCTTTTATTTATACATCATCTTCCGTTATGACGAATAATCCACGAGTACAATGTGTCTTAAAATTTTCACGAGGTAATACAAGACTTGAAGAACCCAAATATACACCTTGGTCATCCATCCATACTGCAGCAGCTGCACCAATTATTTTTTGGCGGGAAAAAAATTATGCCTGACCTCGAACTGTCGATCGCCTGCCGTGATGGAGTCATAGGGCCCGGCAATCTGGTCCTGGGCCGGATAACAGCGCACCCACACATTCTGCTCAGCCGGCGACACATGCGAGTCATCGGACGAAGATCCAAGGGAGCGCTTACCATCGACGTCTTCTCGCCGGAGCACGCGTCCGTCGAGCGGCTCTAGGCGGTGCCCTCTGCGAGGATAAGCTTAGCTTCACTTGGAAATAAATCAACAATACACTTGTATGTGCAGATCCAGACCAAGGGCACTCTTCAGGCATCACATTACACTGAGAGGACACTCAATAATTGAATAAGGACCGTTAAATGAAGGTTTCATCAAATTAAGTCATATAATATTTATGCATTAGAGTTATTAGTAGAAGCACGAATCAAAGTGCCAAATTTTTTACACAGCAAGGTTCTGAAATAAATTCTAAAATATACATGAAACGGGATTATAACACTATTCAACACCAGCGTCATAGGTAGCTAACATAGTAGCTTTCTTGCATGCTTGCTAGTTGCTAGTGTTAGTCATGGCCTGCTACGACGATGGCTTCCTTCCTCACTTGCAACTGCTAGCACACACTGTTCCACCTCGACCTGCGCAACAACAGAAGGTAAGAATGAGCTCGACGCAGAAACTCATGCAGCATAGGAACTAGATTCGCAATACCAAACTTGCTCCCTTCTTTAGATAATGAAATATTGACCTCTTTTTACTGAGCATGTATACATGATGTCTAAACAAACTATGCACAAACAGAATAACAAATGGTAATTAGTAGCAGCTTGATCCCTTAAATAATTAAAGACAAGCTAATGCTCAAGCCAAAACCGGCGATAAAACTAGTCCGATGCTCCAATCAGAAGCAAGGACTAACTTAATGAAATGTTGGCGTGCTCATATCATCTTATACTCCAGTATTATAATAGAATCAGCGAGTTGGTTGTACTAAGTTCTGAATCACTTAAGCAATACATTTATGTCTGTACTCATTGATTTAGAGTGTATGCAGTCTCTAGGTAGATGATGAGTACGAATTCAGGGATCTATCATTATACCTGTATTAGAGTGTATGGCTTGCATGCTGATAGGACTTATGTTTCTTTGGGCGATGTCCATCCGCATCATTGCTCAGCGATCCTTTGAGTAGCATTTGCCGTTTATGTGCAGATCTTGTTACCTGCTTACACATAGACTTCGATAATCAAATTATGAGCCAACAAGATTTTTTTTTTACTGAACATAAGTTATGCTTTCATTCTGCAGAAAAAATGCTTAAAGCATTCAGGATAAAAAGGTTAACAAGGCTAAAATACGAATGCCTTCCATGGAGAAGGATATATGTATTAGTTTTTACCCTTTTGGAAGGTACATGTTCACTCTCTTGAAGCTTCTTCCTTAAAATCTCCAGCTCTTCGTTCCTTTGAGCAAGTTGTTGGTGTGCCGCCGCAAGCTCCTTCTTTGTTGCCACATGGCCAAGTTTTTCTTCCTCAAGCTCCTTCTTTGCTGCCACATGTTCATGTTTTGCTTCTTCAAGTTCCTTCTTTACAGTTTCAAGTTGCTCCTCCTTTTTTGCCACCCGCTCCTTGATTACTGTGCTACCAAATGAGTCAGCATAATAAATCAGGGTCCTAATAAGTAATAAACTAATTAGTGCGCTACCTAAAGATCACAAACCTTGACAGTCATGCTGCAAATTCTCCTTGTCTTCTGTGACCATATTAATGACATCCTGGAAGTCCACTTTCTCATCCTTGAGCCTTTTGTTCGCCTCTACGAGTTTATCAACCGTGGCCTTGATTTCCAGGTAGTCGACACTGGCATCCCTATGATAACATATCTTTGAGTGAAGCTTGAGAAGCAATGCATCAACAATGTCATCCATATATAACCTGCAAGTTCAGTTGCTAACAGAATTTCACAAAGATAGAATAGGTCATTTCGAATGGACAATTAGCATAAGCAGTAGCAAGGCTTACTTGTGACCCTAGCCCAGTTGTTGAAACAGAGTAACGACACTCTGTTTTTGTACTAAAAGACAATAGTGTCTCCGATGAATGTAGTTTGGACTTTCAAAGATAGGAGCGGAATGGACATGAAGCATAACGACACATATTTCATTTGGACCGTCCACATTATTTCATGAATATTAATTGACAAAAATGGCAAACATATGTCCTAATAACAGATTTGGGGGATTCGGACTATGTGTTCTAATCTATTTTACACAATATTAATGGAAGTAGAGGAATCAATGTCATCTTGTGTTCACAAAATTATTATCTAAAAAATCGATATTCAGAAAAGTAGCCAAGGTATTAACAGTGATCCGAACAATTGCAGGGCTACAAGCTAACATGGTGTGCCCTAGATACAGAGTCTGCCCAATCAAGTAATGCGAAGAAAAACAGTCACAAACACACGCTGAAATCTAGCTGGAATAAGAAATGCCAGAAATCTAAGGACGGAAAACGAGAATGTTGTGTGTGTGTTTTTCCTTGAAAAGGGAGAAGGGGCATGAAATTCACCAACCGAGCAAAGGCTCAAACACAAACAAGAACACTTCCTTCAACCCTGTGAAAAAACAGAGGCCAGTCTATACCCTCTAGGAACAACTAACTGGTGAAAGAACTAATTATCTGGAAAACATACGAGAAACAGAGGCTGGGATGGTGCGATCATCGCCCAATCAACAGGAACAACCATAAACTAGGGCAGAATAACAATGGCACAGCGAGAAAGCTAACCTTTCACGATGCAGAAATTCACGAGACCAGAGCAGCAAGACAGGAAAATTAGATGAGGAACTAGAGCTTGGAGCTTTCTTGCACACAGGAGCAAGAGGAAGAGATGCACTCAGTCACTCACCAACCAAGGCTACCATATATTTTCCAGTACTAGCTCACCTCATCTCGTACTCAACATATCAAAGGTGTGATGGCTTCTTTTATTGAGTGAATAATGGTGTGAAGTATGAGAAAATGGCATGTTGGTTGGCTCTGCAAAGGACATACTCATTTATTAGAAAAGATCCGTGCCTTTTTAAACCACGTCTTATACAATATTTGCGCTCGCAAAAATCATGTGCACCAGATTAATTGTCCACCAGATTCTTTTTCCCATGGCATGCACACAAAAGAGCGAAAATTAGCAATGCACATCGTACTACAAACCAAGATCTCCTAGGCCTTGAACACTCTGGGCCTTGAACACGTGGGCCAGCTTCTTACTGCTTATTGTAACCTTAGGCCTTCTTCCTGGGGTGAGCCCAGCAGGCCGGGAACTACTATGTATCCCTCCTAGCGAGCAATACGACGACGCATCGCTTCCAATCACGCTTGGACCCTGCAGTAAGCGCCCCTGCAAAGGGCCTGGCCCAGCATACTCAAGCATGCACCACAGCTAGGAACTTGCATGTTTTTCTTTCTCACTTAAGATTTTTCTCCCTTTGTTTTTATTTTAATTTGAAAAAGTTAATGAATATGAAGATATTTTCACAAATATAAATATTTTATGTTAATTTAAAAATCTTTTCACAAGTTAAAAAAATACCAACAAATTTAAAAAGTGTTCATGATTTTGAAAAACAATTCAAAAATTCAAAAAAGTTTGTGAATCTGCAAAAAATATGTTCATGAGTTCAAAAAAATGTTCTTGAATTTGAAAAATGTTGTCAGTTCAAAAAATGTTTAGGAATTGAAACTCTTCATTAATTGCAAAAACTTCACATATTTAAAATATTTTAATGAATTTGATAAACATATATTGAATTATAAAATGTCCATGAGTTTAGAAAATGTTCAAGAATTGTAAAAAAATGTTCTTTAAGTTGAAAAAATTCTTCACACATCCACTAATTGTTTGAACTGGAAAAAATGCTTGTGAATTTGAAAAAGAAAATCACGAACTAAAAGAATGTTTCGTGAATTTGACTAATCTTCACCAATTAAAAAGGAAAAAAAGGGAAAAAGAAAGAGAAAACTGGAAAAAAAATCGGGAACCTTCCCAAAACCAGGCAGAATGTTCCATAACCTTCCTAAAACGGGTTGAAATCTTGTCGCAACAAACCTCTACCTCCCCCAAATCGGCAGCACTGGTTGACGACCTGTATGATATGTATCTTTATAGGCGATACATAACAAAGGTGCAGCAGGTTGAGCATTGGACGGATTGAAATTGTCAATCCTTTGTTGATTGGCCTGGCCAGACATGGTCCACCTAGTTGGATGCTCCTCAGGCGACCTGCGGGCGCTGCTCTACCTCACTTATAGTGTAACGCCCCGGATATAACTTTCCCAATTTGTACTCCAACTCTTGCCGTTTTCGGCGTTAAGTTATATTTATTTCTCGGGTTTGGGTCTTTGTCTCCGTGTGTTGTTTTCTTTTTCATGCATCTCATATTATGTCATCATGTGCATTGCATTCGCATACTTGTTCATCTCATGCATTCGAGCATTTTCCCCGTTGTTCGTTTTGCATTCCGGCGCTTCGTTCTCCTTCGGTGGCCACTTCTAGCTTTTTTTCGTGTGTGGGGATTAAACATTTCCGGATTGGACCGAGACTTGCCAAGCGGCCTTGGTTTACTACCGGTAGACCGCCTGTCAAGTTTCGTATCATTTGGACTTCGTTTGATATTCCAACGGTTAACCGAGGGACCGAAAAGGCCTCGTGTCTGTTGCAGCCCAACACCCCTCCAATTTGGCCCAAAACCCACCAAACTCTGCTCCATGTCCTAGAGCGTTCGATCACGATCGCGTGGCCAAAAACCACATCTCATTTGGACTCTCCTAGCTCCCCCTATGCCTATAAATAGACCCCCTAAAATTCGGATCTCTCCCCCTCTCCGAAACCCTAGATCCATTCCCCATGCCGCCGCCGGACAAAAATTTCCCGGGCCGGACGTGTCGGACCCGACCTTCGCCGCCGCCCGCAGCCAGTGGCGAGCCGCCACGTGGCCGCCGCGTTCCTCACCCGCCGCCGGCCCGGGAGGACCAGGAGGGGCCCCCGCGAGCCCATCCACGCGCCGCCGCCCGCAGCCAGTGGCGAGCCGCCACGTGGCCGCCGCGTTCCTCACCCGCCGCCGGCCCGGGAGGCCCAGGAGGGGCCCCCGCGAGCCCATCCATCGCCGCCCTTCGCTGCCATCCCCGCCGCCTCTTCCAACTCCGGCGGCCGGAGCCGCCATCGCCGCCGCCGCCCGGCTCCCGACGCCACCCTTCGCCGCCCTCGTCGTTGGGCCGCCGCAGCCGCCGTCGCCGCCCCAAGCCGCCCCGGAGCTCGCCGGCGTCGCCCGGCCCGCAGCCGGCCCCGGCTCCGGCCACCGCAGCCCCCGGCGCCGCCGCCCCGGCCACCGGACGTCGCCCCCGCCGGCCGCCGTCCTCGTCTTCGCCGGAGTCGCGTCGGGAGGCGCGCCCCGACCCGGTTGCTACAGTGATCCGAAACCCTAGATCCAAATCTGGGTAGTTTTTTTTTCACTAAGTCCTCAGAATTTTAGTCCAAGTGCCCCTGTTCGAGGCTCCGTAACTTTGCATCTGTAGCTCCGATTTGGGCGTATAGCATATCAGAATGTTCGCCTCGACGAGTACATCATTTCATTCCATTGCATCATTTGCATTTGAGTTCATCTTGATGCCCGAAATGCTGTTAGAAGGAGGCTTCGTGAGTTAATTGTCAGATCTGCTAGTTCATCTTAGACTTTTGTCATTTTTGCCATGATTATGTGTGCATGATATGCCTGTGAGTCCTTCATATGTTTTGTTAAGGATTTTGTCTTCTTTCCAGAGGTGCAACCCATACATTTTTAGAATGTGTGTGGTGACTTGTGCAAGCTTGCAAAGTGAGGCACCCGATAAATCAGTTTTCAGGGACTTAGTAGTTTTCACAAAGTCTGGGATTATTTAGTTCATGATGCCATATGTTCAGCTTGGTTTCCTAGTGATCCGTGCTTCTTTTGAGGATGATCAGTAAAGGAGTTTTGTTAATCATGTTATGCTCTATCCATCTATGTCTTTTTTTGCAATTATGGAGCACCCTAGCTTGAGTCAATCGAGCTCTACTTTTGCTTCGTTGTGAATCTGGGCAGATCGTCAACTTGTTTGCGATTTTGCCGATGTTATTGTAGTTGATCCGTGCATGCTATGCCATTGTTCTTGCCATGTCTAGCTAGCATTTTGTGCCTTATTAATGGATGTATGCTTGGCTTGCCATGAATTGCACCGTAGTGAGTGCATCGAGCTCGTTTACATGCCTTCGTTAGTTATATTTCAGCATGTCTCAGTTTTCACTAAGTCTGAAAACTGATTGTGTTTTAGCTATGTTCGTGTGCCCGTTAGTATATTTTGTTAACCCTTTTGGCCCCAGGTCACTTTGGGTCTTTTGTTAAGCTTGTTGAGTAGCTCCATGCCATGTTCTTACTTGTCTTAATCAGGTCATGTATCATGTTGTTTTGCTGCTCCGAAGAGGGCTTCACGATCTGAAATTTCAGACAAGTATTAATTTCACTAAGTCTGGAATCTGTTTTGCATTTGCGTTTTTGCCATGCTTGTTTGAATCTCATAATGGATGAATTGGCCGTGGCTCAGTGCTAGTCTTTTGCTAAGCATCTTGTGTGCATCCCTGCCATATATTTTGTTGTCATGTTTGGGTGCTGTAGCATGTTCATCTCATTGCATTTAGATGTCTACTTGCTGTAAATCGCAGACCGGTGTCATTCTTAAAACGCTTGCCATTTCCAAACCGTAACTCCGATTCCGATGATCTTTATATCATTTTCAAGCGATTTCATCTCATCTTTCCAGTGGCACACTGGGAATTCCAAGTTAAGGCTAGGTTCATGCATTTCCTGTCATATCTTGCATTTTGCATCCCGCATCGTATCCCGCATAGCATATCATCATTGCATCGTATCGCTTGATCCTTGCACGTGGTTGATTGTATCCTTGTTGCTTGTTTGTCTTGTTTGGGTAGAGCCAGGAGACGAGTTCGCTAACGAGGAGCCCATTGAGTTTGCTTTTGAGTATCCAGTCAACTCTGACAACTGTGCAGGCAAGATGATCATACCCTCGAAATCACTACTATCTTTGCTATGCTAGTTTGCTCGCTCTTTTGCTATGCCAATGCTACGATGCCTACCTTTTGCTTGTCAGCCTCCCAAATTGCCATGCCAAACCTCTAACCCACCATTGTCCTAGCAAACCGTTGATTGGCTATGTTACCGCTTTGCTCAGCCCCTCTTATAGCGTTGCTAGTTGCAGGTGAAGATTGGAGGCCGTTCCTTGTTGGAACATCTTTTATTTACTTGTTGGGATATCATTATATTGCCATGGTATCTTAATGCATCTATATACTTGGTGAAGGGTGGAAGGCTCGGCCTCTCGCCTAGTGTTTTGTTCCACTCTTGCCGCCCTAATTTCCGTCATATCGGTGTTATGTTCCCGGATTTTACGTTCCTTACGCGGTTGGGTTATAATGGGAACCCCCTGATAGTTCGCCTTGTTTAAAGCTTTTCCAGCAATGCCCAACCTTGGTCTTACCATTTGCCACCTAGCCTCTTTTTCCCTCGGGTTTCCGGAGCCCGCGGGTCATCTTATTTAAACCCCCCCGGGCCAGTGCTCCTCTGAGTGTTGGTCCAAACTAGAGTCCTGTGCAGCGCCCCCTCGGGGAAACTCGAGGTTTGGTTTTAGTTGTATGGAGCGCTCATCTGAGTGTGCCCTGAGAAAGAGATATGTGCAGCTCCTATCGGGATTTGTCGGCACATTCGGGCGGTGTTGCCGGTCTTGTTTTAACCTGTCGATGTGTCTTGAATTACCGAGATACCGAGTCTGATCGGAACGTCTTGGGAGGAGGTCTATTCCTTCATTGACCGTGAGAGCTTGTCATGGGCTAAGTTGGGACTCCCTTGCAGGGATTGAACTTTCGAAAGCCGTGCCCGCGGTTATGGGCAGATGGGAATTTGTTAATGTCCGGTTGTAGATAACTTGAACCTTAATTAACTAAAATGAATCAACTGAGTGTGTTACCGTGATGGCCTCTTCTCGGCGGAGTCCGGGAAGTGGACACGGCGTTGGAGTAATGTTTGCGCAGGTTGCTCTCTAGTTTCTCGCTTGCGCTTTGCCTCCTCTTCTCGCTCTCCTTTGCGAATAAGTTAGCCACCATATATGCTAGCCGCTTGCCGTAGCTCCACATATATTTTCCTTACCCTTCCTATAAGCTTAAATAGTCTTGATCGCGAGGGTGCGAGATTGCTGAGTCCCTGTGGCTCACAGATACTATAATTCCAGATGCAGGGCCCGATGATTCCGCACCAGGAGACGCGTATGAGCTCAAGTGGGAGTTCGACGAAGACTCTCAACGATACTACGTTTCCTTTCCCGATGATCAGTAGTGGTGCCCAGTTGAGGGTGATTGGGACCGTTGTCGCATGTTGGGTTTTCTTCTGTTTTGGCGCCGTAGTCGGGCCATGAGTGTTTTGGATGATGTAATGTTATTTATGTACTTTTATGTGACGTGGCGAGTGTAAGCCAACTATGTTCTCCCCTTTATTATTCATATTACATGGGATGTTGTGAAGATTGCCTAACTTGCGACATATGCCTTCAATGCGATTATGTCTCTAAGTCGTGCCTCGACACGTGGGAGCTATGGTCGCATCGAGGGTGTTACAAGTTGGTAATCAGAGCCTTCCCCGCCCTTAGGAGCCCCATTGCTTGATCGTTTTTAGCGGCCGAGTTGTGTCTAGAAAAATGTTTTGAGTCTTTAGGAATTATATATCGGAGAGTTTAGGAATTCTTTTTACTTCCCAGTCTCCTCATCGCTCTGGTAAGGCATCCTGACGTAGAGTTTTGACTCTTCTCTTCTCAAATTTCACTAAAAAAAATTTAGGATCACGCGAGTATCTTGAAATCGTTCCGATGGCTTATGATGAGAACATTGTCTTGGTGCCTCCTGTCAGGGATTTAGTGGAAGTGTCCCGGGGAGTTGAGCTCTGAGGTGTTGTCATCATAATTTTATCGTTGCAATTCTGGAATACTTGAGATATGTTCGCCGACATCAAAAATCTCTTTTATGTAGTTCGTTGGTGAGATAACCTCGACGCCACCCAGTACTGGGGCGGGAGTTCGGGAGTATCGCCATAACTTGTATAACGGATGCTTTTCGAAGGTTGAGGTAGATGGCTTTGAAGGTTTCTTGGTTATGTGTTGAAGGATGGATACAGTTGGATGTAGGAATTGCTAGTTTGGGTGAGATATTATGCTTCCCCTGTATCCCCAACACCTGATTGCATAACCGGAAAGTTTCGGGAGTTTCATAGGTGGGAATTCTCGTAGCTCTAGTTCTTCTTCCACGGATATTGGTTTGAGATTGGGATTTATTACCGATTATTCGTTCTCGAGCCGTATCTTGTTGTTTTACTTCTTCTACCTAATTCTACGTGGCTTCGCAATTTAGGGATATGTGACCACTTCAAGAGGAATGCATTCGTTCATTTTGTTCGGATGTGAAGACCTTATGTTGCAATTTTCATTCCGTTGGTTTCAGCTTCATTTATCTGTCTATGTGCTAACGGTGGTCAACCTCTTCAGGATGGCTCCCGCTAAGAGCACCAGTCAGAACCAGAATCAAGATCCGCCACCACCTCCACCTCCTCCGGAGGCATGGCAAGCTGAGATGGCCGCAACCAATGCAAACACACAGCTGATCATGCAAATTCTTCAAGAGCGCAATCAAGGCAGTCAAGGGAATCAAGGCAGCAATCAGAGTCACTTTGCTACACTCAACCAGTTCCTTGCTAACGGGCCAAAGACTTTCAGCAATTGTGTTGAGGCAACCGATGCTGACGATTGGCTTGTGGATCTGTGTAAGCATTTCGAGTGCAGTAATGTCAGGCATGAGGACTTTGTCAAGTTCGCTTCCTTCCAACTCAAAGATCAAGCTGCAGAATGGTTCCAGCAGTACAAGGACTCCAGAGGTGGACGTGTTATCACTTGGGATGATTTCCGTCGAGATTTCCGAGCTCATCATATTCCGCAGAGCGTGGTTGAAAGCAAGCATGAGGAATTCCGCAATCTGAAGCAAGGCTCTTTGTCTGTCTATGACTACAACAAGTTGTTCCAGAAGCTCGCCCGCTTTGCCAAGCAGGACGTGCCTGATGAGAAGAGCATGATATATCAGTTCAGGGGTGGTCTCAGAGAAGAAATTCAGCTCGCTCTTGTTAGCTTCGAGCCCTTGAGATACGATGAGTTCTACAACATGGCACTGAAGCAAGAGGCTGCTCAGTTGAGGTGTGATGCTTCCAAGAAGCGAGTCAGAGATGTTACTCCTTCTTCCTCTACTCAAGTGGCCAAGCAGCAGAAGTTTTGGCTTCCTCCTCCTCCGTTCCGTCAGCCGTATCAGCAGAAGAGCAAAGGTGGCAGTGGTTCTTCCCACCCACCCAACCCTGGCTTTCAGAACAAGACTTCGTCTCAAGCTCCAAGATCGAGTGCTCCGTATCACCGTCCGCTTTCAGAGGTCACGTGCAACAAGTGCCAACAGAAGGGTCACTATGCCAACAAGTGTCTCAACCAGAGGCGTCTTCCTCCTCCTCCTCCTGTCAGATCGTCAAGTACAGCTATGGTCAAGCATAACCCCAAACATGCCAAGGTCAATATGGTGAATGCAGCTCAGGCAGAGGACTCACCAGATGTGATCATGGCTAACCTTCCTGTTAATGATATTCCTGCAAAAGTTCTTTTTGACACGGGTGCATCGCATTGCTTCATTTCCAAACCTTTTGCATCAAAGTATGAGTGTGATTATCAGTATCTGCAAAGTTCCTTGCAAATTGTGTCACCGGGCAAGCAGATGACAGCTAACAACTGCGTCCCGAAGGTTACTATCACATTGGGTGACTACAAATTCCTTTCTTCCCCAATTGTTCTTGGTAACTCGGATATTGATCTTATTCTCGGAATGGATTGGCTTTCTAAGCACAAGGCACATCTTGATTGTGCTGCCAGGCAGATTCAATTGACTCATTCGTCTAAGGATGTAATTGTCTTTGCCGCTCGGGATAATACTATCCGTCTGTTTTCTCTTAATGAAAAGGGTGAATTGGATGCCATCTCTCAAATTCCAGTCGTTTGCGAATATCAAGACGTCTTTCCAGAAGAGCTCCCAGGAATGCCTCCGCACCGGCCAGTTGAATTTGTTATTGAACTTGAGCCTGGCACGGAACCTGTGTGCAAACGTCCTTACAAGCTCGGACCTGAAGAGTTGGAGGAGCTGAAGAAGCAACTCGATATGCAAGATAAAATGGGTCTTATCCGGCCTAGTTCTTCTCCGTGGGGTTGTGGTGTTCTTTTTGTGAAGAAGAAGGATGGAACGAACCGACTTTGTGTTGATTACCGTCCAGTGAACAAGAAGACCATCAAGAACAAATACCCACTTCCCAACATCAATGAGCTGTTCGACCAACTCAAAGGTGCCCAAGTATTCTCCAAGCTTGATCTCCGTATGGGTTATCACCAGATTCGCATTCGTGAAGAAGATATTCCCAAGACAGCATTCAGAACAAGCTTTGGTTCATATGAATACACTGTCATGTCTTTTGGCCTTGCCAACGCTCCTCCGACGTTCTCTCGTATGATGAATTTCATCTTCAATGCCTACACCAATGACTTCGTTTTGGTCTATCTCGACGACATTCTGGTTTTCTCGAAGAACAAGGAAGATCATGCCAAGCACTTGTGTTTGGTTCTTGATAAGCTCAGGGAACATCAGTTCAACGCCAAGTTCTCCAAGTGTGAATTTTGGCTCGATGAGGTTCTTTATCTTGGTCATATCATCTCTGCCAAGGGCATTGCCGTGAATCCTGAGAAGGTGTCTGCAATTGTGAATTGGGAACCTCCTCAGGACGTGAAGTAACTCCGCAGTTTTCTCGGTCTCGCAAGCTATTGCCGAAGATTCGTTGAAAACTTTTCTAAGATCGCGAAGCCTCTCTCAAATCTTCTTCAGAAGCACGTCAAGTACGTTTGGTCTCCGGAGTGTGATATTGCTTTCAACACTTTGAAAGAGAAATTGATCACTGCTCTAGTTTTGACTCCGCCTGATGAATCCAAGCCGTACGAGGTCTTTTGTGATGCCTCTCTCCAAGGTCTTGGCGCAGTTTTGATGCAAGAGAAGAAAGTTGTTGCTTTCTCGCTAGTTGAAGCCTAATGAGAAGAACTACCCCACTCATGATCTCGAGTTGGCGGCAGTTGTGCATGCTCTTTTGACTTGGAGACATCTTCTATTGGGAAGAAAAGTGGACATTTTCACTAATCACAAGAGTCTCAAGTACATCTTCACTCAGCCTAATCTCAACCTCAGGCAAACTCGATGGGTCGAAATGATTCAAGAGTATAATCCGAGTATTGAGTACACTCCAGGCAAGGCTAATGTGATTGCTGACGCTTTGAGCAGGAAAGTGTATTGCAACAGTCTGATTCTTAAGCCTTATCAACCCGAGCTTTGTGAAGCTTTCCGCAAACTTAATCTGCAAGTTGTTCCTCAAGGTTTCCTCGCCAACCTTCAAGTCTCTCCTACCTTAGAAGACCAGATTCGTGAAGCCCAGCTTCTTGATGCTATGGTGAAAAAGGTGAAGATTGGGATTGTCAAGAGTCAGTCCAAGTACAAGTGCTACCGCCTTGATGACAAGGACACTCTCTTCTTCGAGGATCGTATTGTTGTGCCCAAAGGTGACCTCCGTAAAGTGATCATGAACGAGGCTCACAATTCTCTCCTCTCCATCCACCCTGGGAGTACGAAGATGTATCAGGACCTTAAGCAAGCTTATTGGTGGACTCGAATGAAGCGCGAGATCGCTCAATTCGTGAATGAATGTGATGTCTGTAGAAGAGTGAAGGCAGAACATCAAAGGCCAGCAGGTCTCCTCCAACCTCTTGCCATTCCGGAATGGAAGTTTGACCACATTGAAATGGACTTCGTGACTGGGTTTCCAAAGTCCAAGTGTGGCAATGATGCTATATTCGTTGTCATCGACAAACTCACCAAAGTGGCTCACTTTCTGCCTATCAAAGAGTCGATCACTACGGCTCAATTGGCGGAACTCTATACCTCTCGTATTGTCTCTCTGCACGATATTCCTCAAGTGATATCTTCAGACCGTGGCAGCATCTTTACCTCCAAGTTTTGGGATTTTTTTCAGAAGGCCATGGGCACTAACATCCGCTTCAGCACTGCTTTCCATCCTCAAACAAGCGGTCAAGTCGAGCGTGTCAACCAGATTCTTGAAGATATGCTTAGGGCTTGTGTGATCTCCTTCGGTATGAAGTGGGAGGATTGTCTTCCTTATGCTGAATTCTCCTACAAAAATAGTTTTCAAGCAAGTTCGGGCAAGGCTCCATTTGAAATCCTGTATGGCAGGAAGTGCCGTACCCCTCTCAACTAGTCTGAAACCGGTGAACGTCAGCTTTTGGGTAATGACTTAATCACAGAAGCAGAAGAAATGTGCAAAGTCATTCGTGATAACCTCAAAGCAGCCCAATCCCGCCAGAAGAGCTACTATGATAGTAAGCACCGTGATTTGGCTTTCGAGATCGGAGATCATGTTTACCTCAGTGTCTCTCCTATGAAAGGTACTCGTCGCTTCGGTATCAAAGGGAAGCTTGCCCCTAGATACGTGGGACCTTTCAAGATTGTCAGCAAGAGAGGCGACCTCGCCTATCAACTCGAGCTTCCTTCAAACTTTGCAAATGTTCATGACGTGTTCCATGTCTCTCAGCTTCGAAAGTGCTTCAAGTCTCCTGACCGCACAGTCAACTTCGAGGACATTGAGCTCCAAGAAGATCTCTCTTATCGTGAGCACCCAGTTGCTATTCTTGAAGAGACTGAACGCAAGACTCGAACAAGTCAATCAAATTTCTCAAAGTCAAATGGTCACACCATTCCGACCGTGAAGCTACCTGGGAACGCGAGGATCACCTCCGTTCTGAGTACCCGGCGTTCTTTCAGTCCTAGATCTCGGGACGAGATCCTTTCGTAGTGGTGGAGTGTGGTTACGCCCCGGATATAACTTTCCCAACTTGTACTCCAACTCTTGCCGTTTCGGGCGTTAAGTTATATTTATTTCTCGGGTTTGGGTCTTTGTCTCCGTGTGTTGTTTTCTTTTTCATGCATCTCATATCATGTCATCATGTGCATTGCATTTGCATATGTGTTCATCTCATGCATTCGAGCATTTTCCCCGTTGTCCGTTTTGCATTCCGGCGCTTCGTTCTCCTCCGGTGGCCACTTCTAGCTTTCTTTCGTGTGTGGGGATTAAACATTTCCGGATTGGACCGACACTTGCCAAGCGGCCTTGGTTTACTACCGGTAGACCGCCTGTCAAGTTTCGTATCATTTGGACTTCGTTTGATACTCCAACGGTTAACCGAGGGACCGAAAAGGCCTCATGTGTGTTGCAGCCCAACACCCCTCCAATTTGGCCCAAAACCCACCAAACTCTGCTCCATATCCTAGAGCGTTCGATCACGATCGCGTGGCCGAAAACCGAACCTCATTTGGACACTCCTAGCTCCCCCTATGC
>NC_041392.1:3571269-3573544 GCF_002162155.2 Triticum dicoccoides
TCCGGCCACCGCGGCCCCCGGTGCCGCCGCCCCGGCCACCGGACGTCGCCCCCGCCGGCCGCCGTCCTCGTCTTCGCCGGAGTCGCCTCGGGAGGCGCGCCCCAACCCGGTTGCTACAGTGATCCGAAACCCTAGATCCAGATCTGGGTAGTTTTTTTTTACTAAGTCCTCAGAATTTTAGTCCAAGTGCCCCTGTTCGAGGCTCCGTAACTTTGTATCCGTAGCTCCGATTTGGGCATATAGCATATCAGAATGTTCGCCTCGACGAGTACATCATTTCTTTCCATTGCATCATTTGCATTTGAGTTCATATTGATGCCCGAAATGCTGTTAGAAGGAGGCTTCGTGAGTTAATTGTTAGATCTGCTAGTTCATCTTAAACTTTTGTCATTTTTGCCATGATTATTGTGCGCATGATATGCCTGTGAGTCCTTCATATGTTTTGTTAAGGATTTTGTCTTCTTTCCAGAGGTGCAACACATGCATTTTTAGGATGTGTGTGGTGACTTGTGCAAGCTTGCAAAGTGAGGCACCCGGTAAATCAGTTTTCAGGGACTTAGTAGTTTTCACTAAGTCTGGGATTATTTAGTTAATGATGTCATATTTTTAGCTTGTTTCCTAGTGATCCGTGCCTCTTTTGAGGATGATCAGTAAAGGAGTTTTGTTAATCGTGTTATGCTCTATCCATCCATGTCTTTGTTTGCAATTATGGAGCACCCTAGCTTGAGTCAATCGAGCTCTACTTTTGCTTTGTTGTGAATCTGGGCAGATCGTCAACTTGTTTGCGATTTTGCCGATGTTATTGTAGTTGATCCGTGCATGCTATGCCATTGTTCTTTCCATGTCTAGCTAGCATTCTGTGCCTTCTTAATGGATGTAGGCTTGCCTTGCCATGAATTGCACCGTAGTGAGTGCATCGAGCTCGTTTACATGCCTTCGTGAGTTATATTTCACCATGTCTCAGTTTTCACTAAGTCTGAAAACTGATTGTGTTTTAGCTATGTTCGTGTGCCCGTTAGTATATTTTGTGAACCCTTTAGGCCCCAGGTCACTTTGGGTATTTTGTTAAGATTGTTGAGTAGCTCCATGCCATGTTCTTACTTGTCTTAATAAGGTCATGTATCATGTTGTTTTTCTGCTCCGAAGAGGGCTTCACGATCTGAAATTTCAGACAAGTGTTAATTTCACTAAGTCTGGAATCTGTTTTGCATTTGCGTTTTTGCCATGCTTGTTTGAATCTCATAATGGATGAATTGGCCGTGGCTCAGTGCTAGTCTTTTGTTAGACATCTTGTGTGCATCCCTGCCATATATTTTGTTGTCATGTTTGGGTGTTGTAGCATGTTCATCTCATTGCATTTAGATGCCTACTTGCTGTAAATCGCAGACCGGTGTCATTCTTAAAACGCTTGCCATTTCCAAACCGTAACTCCGATTCCGATGATCTTTATATCGTTTTCAAGCGATTTCATCTCATATTTCCAGTGGCACACTTGGAATTCCAAGTTGAGGCCAGATTCATGCATTTCCTGTCATATCTTGCATTTTGCATCCCGCATCGCATCCCGCATAGCATATCATCATTGCATCGTATCGCTTGATCCTTGCACGTTGTTGATTGTATCCTTGTTGCTTGTTTGTCTTGTTTGGGTAGAGCCGGGAGACGAGTTCGCTAACGAGGAGCCCGTTGAGTTTGCTTTTGAGGATCCAGTCAACTCTAACAACTGTGCAGGCAAGATGATCATACCCTCGAAATCACTACTATCTTTGCTATGCTAGTTTGCTCACTCTTTTGCTATGCCAATGCTACGATGCCTTCCTTTTGCTTGTCAGCCTCCCAAATTGCCATGTCAAACCTCTAACCCACCATTGTCCTAGCAAACCGTTGATTGGCTATGTTACCGCTTTGCTCAGCCCCTCTTATAGCGTTGCTAGTTGCAGGTGAAGATTGGAGGTCGTTCCTTGTTGGAACATCTTTTATTTACTTGTTGGGATATCATTATATTGCCATGTTATCTTAATGCATCTATATACTTGGTGAAGGGTGGAAGGCTCGGCCTCTCGCCTAGTGTTTTGTTCCACTCTTGCCGCCCTAGTTTCCGTCATATCGGTGTTATGTTCCCGAATTTTGCGTTCCTTACGCGGTTGGGTTATAATGGGAAGCCCCTGATAGTTCGCCTTGTTTAAAGCTTTTCCAGCAATGCCCAACCTTGGTCTTACCATTTTCCACCTAGCCTCTTTTTCCCTCGGGTTTCCGGAGCCCGCGGGTCATCTTA
>NC_041392.1:3573937-3590848 GCF_002162155.2 Triticum dicoccoides
TCTGAGTGTTGGTCCAAACTAGAGTCTTGTGCAGCGGCCCCTCGGGGAAACTCGACTTTTGGTTTTAGTTGTATGGAGCGCTCATCTGAGTGTGCCCTGAGAAAGAGATATGTGCAACTCCTATCGGGATTTGTCGGCACATTTGGGCGGTGTTGCTGGTCTTGTTTTAACCTGTCGAAGTGTCTTGAATTACCGAGATACCGAGTCTGATCGGAATGTCTTGGGAGGAGGTCTATTCCTTCATTGACCGTGAGAGCTTGTCATGGGCTAAGCTGGGACTCCCCTGCAGGGATTGAACTTTCGAAAGCCGTGCCCGCGGTTATGGGCAGATGGGAATTTGTTAATGTCCGATTGTAGATAACTTGAACCTTAATTAATTAAAATGAATCAACTGAGTGTGTTACCGTGATGGCCTCTTCTCAGCGGAGTCCAGGAAGTGGACACGGCGTTGGAGTAATGTTTGCGCAGGTTGCTCTCTAGTTTCTCGCTCGCGCTTTGCCTCCTCTTCTCGCTCTCCTTTGCGAATAAGTTAGCCACCATATATGCTAGCCGCTTGCCGCAGCTCCACATATATTTGCCTTACCCTTCCTATAAGCTTAAATAGTCTTGATCGCGAGGGTGCGAGATTGCTGAGTCCCCGTGGCGCACAGATACTATAACTCCAGATGTAGGGCCCGATGATTCCGCTCCAGGAGACGCGTATGAGCTGAAGTGGGATTTCGACGAAGACTCTCAACGATACTACGTTTCCTTTCCCGATGATCAGTAGTGGTGCCCAGTTGGGGGTGATTGGGACCGTTGTCGCATGTTGGGTTTTCTTCTGTTCTGGCGCCGTAGTCGGGCCATGAGTGTTTTGGATGGTGTAATGTTATTTATGTACTTTGATGTGATGTGGCGAGTGTAAGCCAACTATGCTCTCCCCTTTATTATTCATATTACATGGGATGTTGTGAAGATTGCCTAACTTGCGACATATGCCTTCAATGTGATTATGTCTCTAAGTCGTGCCTCGACACGTGGGAGCTATAGTCGCATCGAGGGTGTTACAAGTTGGTAATCAGAGCCTTCCCCGACCTTAGGAGCCCCATTGCTTGATCATTTTTAGTGGCCGAGTTGTGTCTAGAAAAATGTTTTGAGTCTTTAGGAATTATATATCGGAGAGTTTAGGAATTCTTTTTACTTCCCAGTCTCCTCATCGCTCTGGTAAGGCATCCTGACGTAGAGTTTTGACTCTTCTCTTCTCAAATTTCACTAAAAAAATTTTAGGATCACGCGAGTATCTTGAAATCGTTCCGATGGCTTATGATGAGAACATTATCTTGGTGCCTCCTGTCAGGGGTTTAGTGGAAGTGTCCCGGGGAGTTGAGCTCTGAGGTGTTGTCATCATAATTTTATCGTTGCAATTCAGGAATACTTGAGATATGTTCGCCGACATCGAAAATCTCTTTTATGCAGTTCGTTGGTGAGATAACCTCGACGCCACCCAGTACTGGGGCGGGAGTTTGGGAGTATCGCCATAACTTGTATAACGGATGCTTTTCAAAGGTTGAGGTAGATGGCTTCCGAAGGTTTCTTGGTTATGTGTTGAAGGATGGATACAGCTGGATGTAGGAATTGCTAGTTTGGGTGAGATATTATGCTTCCCCTGTATCCCCAACACCTGATTGCATAACCGGAAAGTTTCGGGAGTTTCATAGGTGGGAATTCTCGTAGCTCTAGTTCTTCTTCCACGGATATTGGTTTGAGATTGGGATTTCTTACCGATTATTCGTTCTCGAGCCGTATCTTGTTGTTTTACTTCTTCTACCTAATTCTACGTGGCTTCGCAATTTAGGGATATGTGACCACTTCAAGAGGAATGCATTCGTTCATTTTGTTTGGATGTGAAGACTTTATGTTGCAATTTTCATTCCGTTGGTTTCAGCTTCATTTATCTGTCTATGTGCTAACGGTGGTCAACCTCTTCAGGATGGCTCCCGCTAAGAGCACCAGTCAGAACCAGAATCAAGATCCGCCACCACCTCCACCTCCTCCGGAGGCATGGCAAGCTGTGATGGCCGCAACCAATGCAAACACACAGCTGATCATGCAAATTCTTCAAGAGCGCAATCAAGGCAGTCAAGGGAATCAAGCCAGCAATCAGAGTCACTTTGCTACACTCAACCAGTTCCTTGCTAACGGGCCAAAGACTTTCAGCAATTGTGTTGAGGCAACCGATGCTGACGATTGGCTTGTGGATCTGTGTAAGCATTTCGAGTGCAGTAATGTCAGGCATGAGGACTTTGTCAAGTTCGCTTCCTTCCAACTCAAAGGTCAAGCTGCAGAATGGTTCCAGCAGTACAAGGACTCCAGAGGTGGACGTGTTATCACTTGGGATGATTTCCGTCGAGATTTCCGAGCTCATCATATTCCGCAGAGCGTGTTGAAAGCAAGCGTGAGGAATTCCGCAATCTGAAGCAAGGCTCTTTGTCTGTCTATGACTACAACAAGTTGTTCCAGAAGCTCGCCCGCTTTGCCAAGCAGGACGTGCCTGATGAGAAGAGCATGATATATCAGTTCAGGGGTGGTCTCAGAGAAGAAATTCAGCTCGCTCTTGTTAGCTTCGAGCCCTTGAGATACGATGAGTTCTACAACATGGCACTGAAGCAAGAGGATGCTCAGTTGAGGTGTGATGCTTCCAAGAAGCGAGTCAGAGATGTTACTCCTTCTTCATCTACTCAAGTGGCCAAGCAGCAGAAGTTTTGGCTTCCTCCTCCTCCGTTCTGTCAGCCGTATCAGCAGAAGAGCAAAGGTGGCAGTGGTTCTTCCCACCCACCCAACCCTGGCTTTCAGAACAAGACTTCGTCTCAAGCTCCAAGATCGAGTGCTCCGTATCACCGTCCGCTTTCAGAGGTCACGTGCAACAAGTGCCAACAGAAGGGTCACTATGCCAACAAGTGTCTCAACCAGAGGCGTCTTCCTCCTCCTCCTCCTGTCAGATCGGCAAGTACAGCTATGGTCAAGCATAACCCCAAACATGCCAAGGTCAATATGGTGAATGCAGCTCAGGCAGAGGACTCACCAGATGTGATCATGGCTAACCTTCCTGTTAATGATATTCCTGCAAAAGTTCTTTTTGACACGGGTGCATCGCATTGCTTCATTTCCAAACCTTTTGCATCAAAGTATGAGTGTGATTATCAGTATCTGCAAAGTTCCTTGCAAATTGTGTCACCGGGCAAGCAGATGACAGCTAACACCAGCGTCCCGGAGGTTACTATCACATTGGGTGACTACAAATTCCTTTCTTCCCCAATTGTTCTTGGTAACTCGGATATTGATCTTATTCTCGGAATGGATTGGCTTTCTAAGCACAAGGCACATCTTGATTGTGCTGCCAGGCAGATTCAATTGACTCATTCGTCTGAGGATGTAATTGTCTTTGCCGCTCGGGATAATACTATCCGTCTGTTTTCTCTTAATGAAAAGGGTGAATTGGATGCCATCTCTCAAATTCCAGTCGTTTGCGAATATCAAGACGTCTTTCCAGAAGAGCTCCCAGGAATGCCTCCGCACCGGCCAGTTGAATTTGTTATTGAACTTGAGCCTGGCACGGAACCTGTGTGCAAACGTCCTTACAAGCTCGGACCTGAAGAGTTGAAGGAGCTGAAGAAGCAACTCGATATGCAAGAGAAAATGGGTCTTATCCGGCCTAGTTCTTCTCCGTGGGGTTGTGGTGTTCTTTTTGTGAAGAAGAAGGATGGAATGGACCGACTTTGTGTTGATTACCGTCCAGTGAACAAGAAGACCATCAAGAACAAATACCCACTTCCCAACATCAATGAGCTGTTCGAACAACTCAAAGTTGCCCAAGTATTCTCCAAGCTTGATCTCCATATGGGTTATCACCAGATTCGCATTCGTGAAGAAGATATTCCCAAGACAGCATTCAGAACAAGCTTTGGTTCATATGAATACACTGTCATGTCTTTTGGCCTTGCCAACGCTCCTCCAACGTTCTCTCGTATGATGAATTTCATCTTCAATGCCTACACCAATGACTTCGTTTTGGTCTATCTCGACGACATTCTGGTTTTCTCGAAGAACAAGGAAGATCATGCCAAGCACTTGCGTTTGGTTCTTGATAAGCTCAGGGAACATCAGTTCAACGCCAAGTTCTCCAAGTGTGAATTTTGGCTCGATGAGGTTCTTTATCTTGGTCATATCATCTCTGCCAAGGGCATTGCCGTGAATCTTGAGAAGGTGTCTGCAATTGTGAATTGGGAACCTCCTCAGAATGTGAAGCAACTCCGCTGTTTTCTCGGTCTCACAAGTTATTGCCGAAGATTCGATGAAAACTTTTCTAAGATCGCGAAGCCTCTCTCAAATCTTCTGCAGAAGCACGTCAAGTACGTTTGGTCTCCGGAGTGTGATATTGCTTTCAACACTTCGAAAGAGAAATTGATCACTGCTCCAGTTCTGACTCCGCCTGATGAATCCAAGCCGTACGAGGTCTTTTGTGATGCCTCTCTCCAAGGTCTTGGCGCAGTTTTGATGCAAGAGAAGAAAGTTGTTGCTTATACATCTCGCCAGTTGAAGCCTAATGAGAAGAACTACCCCACTCATGATCTCGAGTTGGCGGCAGTTGTGCATGCTCTTTTGACCTGGAGACATCTTCTATTGGGAAGAAAAGTGGACATTTTCACTAATCACAAGAGTCTCAAGTACATCTTCACTCAGCCTAATCTCAACCTCAGGAAAACTCGATGGGTCGAAATGATTCAAGAGTATAATCTGAGTGTTGAGTACACTCCAGGAAAGGCTAATGTGATTGCTGACGCTTTGAGCAGGAAAGCGTATTGCAACAGTCTGATTCTTAAGCCTTATCAACCCGAGCTTTGTGAAGCTTTCCGCAAACTTAATCTGCAAGTTGTTCCTCAAGGTTTCCTCGCCAACCTTCAAGTCTCTCCTACCTTAGAAGACCAGATTCGCCAAGCCCAGCTTCTTGATGCTATGGTGAAAAAGGTGAAGATTGGGATTGTCAAGAGTCAGTCCAAGTACAAGTGCTACCGCGTTGATGACAAGGACAGTCTCTTCTTCGAGGATCGTATTGTTGTGCCCAAAGGTGACCTCCGTAAAGTTATCATGAACGAGGCTCACAATTCTCTCCTCTCCATCCACCCTGGGAGTACGAAGATGTATCAGGACCTTAAGCAAGCTTATTGGTGGACTCGAATGAAGCGCGAGATCGCTCAATTCGTGAATGAATGTGATGTCTGCAGAAGAGTGAAGGCATAACATCAAAGGCCAGCAGGTCTCCTCCAACCTCTTGCCATTCCAGAATGGAAGGTTGACCACATTGAAATGGACTTCGTGACTGGGTTTCCAAAGTCCAAGCGTGGCAATGATGCTATATTCGTTGTCATCGACAAACTCACCAAAGTGGCTCACTTTCTGCCTATCAAAGAGTCGATCACTGTGGCTCAATTGGTGGAACTCTATACCTCTCATATTGTCTCTCTGCACAATATTCCTCAAGTGATATCTTCAGACCGTGGAAGCATCTTTACCTCCAAGTTTTGGGATTCTTTTCAGAAGGCCATGGGCACTAACATCCACTTCAGCACTGCTTTCCATCCTCAAACAAGCGGTCAAGTCGAGCGTGTCAACCAGATTCTTGAAGATATGCTCAGGGCTTGTGTGATCTCCTTCGGTATGAAGTGGGAGGATTGTCTTCCTTATGCTGAATTCTCCTACAACAATAGTTTTCAAGCAAGTTTGGGCAAGGCCCCATTTGAAATTCTGTATGGCAGGAAGTGCCGTACCCCTCTCAACTGGTCTGAAACCGGTGAACGTCAACTTTTGGGTAATGACTTAATCACAGAAGCAGAAGAAATGTGCAAAGTCATTCGTGATAACCTCAAAGCAGCCCAATCCCGCCAGAAGAGCTACTTTGATAGTAAGCACCGTGATTTGGCTGTCGAGATCGGAGATCATGTTTACCTCCGTGTCTCTCCTATGAAAGGTACTCGTCGCTTCGGTATCAAAGGGAAGCTTGCCCCTAGATACGTGGGACCTTTCAAGATTTTCAGCAAGAGAGGCGACCTCGCCTATCAACTCGAGCTTCCTTCAAACTTTGCAAATGTTCATGACGTGTTCCATGTCTCTCAGCTTCGAAAGTGCTTCAAGACTCCTGACCGCACAGTCAACTTCGAGGACATTGAGCTCCAAGAAGATCTCTCTTATCGTGAGCACCCAGTTGCTATTCTTGAAGAGACTGAACGCAAGACTCGAACAAGTCAATCAAATTTCTCAAAGTCAAATGGTCACACCATTCCGACCGTGAAGCTACCTGGGAACGCGAGGATCACCTCCGTTCTGAGTACCCGGCGTTCTTTCAGTCCTAGATCTCGAGACGAGATCCTTTCGTAGTGGTGGAGTGTTGTAACGCCCCGGATATAACTTTCCCAATTTGTACTCCAACTCTTGCCGTTTCCGGCGTTAAGTTATATTTATTTCTCGGGTTTGGGTCTTTGTCTCCGTGTGTTGTTTTCTTTTTCATGCATCTCATATCATGTCATCATGTGCATTGCATTTGCATACGTGTTCATCTCATGCATTCGAGCATTTTCCCCGTTGTCCGTTTTGCATTTCGGCGCTTCGTTCTCCTCCGGTGGCGACTTCTAGATTTCTTTCGTGTGTGGGGATTAAACATTTCCGGATTGGACCGAGACTTGCCAAGCGGCCTTGGTTTACTATCGGTAGACCGCCTGTCAAGTTTCGTATCATTTGGACTTCGTTTGATACTCCAACGGTTAACCGAGGGACAGAAAAGGCCTCGTGTGTTTTGCAGCCCAACACCCCTCCACTTTGGCCCAAAACCCACCAAACTCTGCTCCATGTCCTAGAGCGTTCGATCACGATCGCGTGCCCAAAAACCGCACCTCATTTGGACTCTCCTAGCTCCCCCTATGCCTATAAATAGACCCCCCGAAATTCGGATCTCTCCCCCTCACCGAAACCCTAGATCCATTCCCCACGCCACCGCCGGACAAAAATTTGCCGGGCCGGACGTGTCCGACCCGACCTCCGCCGCCGCCCGCAGCCAGTGGCGAGCCGCCACGTGGCCGACGCGTCCCTCACCCGCCGCCGGCCCGGGAGGCCCAGGAGGGGCCCCCGCGAGCCCATCCACGCGCCGCCGCCCTTCGCTGCCATCCCCGCCGCCTCTTCCAACTCCGGCGGCCGGAGCCGCCATCGCCGCCATTGCCGCCGCCGCCCGGCTCCCGATGCCGCCCTTCGCCGCCCTCGTCATCGGGCCGCCGCAGCCGCCGTCGCCGCCCAGGCCGCCGCGGAGCTCGCCGGCGTCACCCGGCCCGCAGCCGGCCCCGGCTCCGGCCACCGCGGCCCCCGGCGCCGCTGCCCCGGCCACCGGGCGTCGCCCCCGCTGGCCGCCATCCTCGTCTTCGCTGGAGTCGCCTCGGGAGGCGCGCCCCAACCCGGTTGCTACAGTGATCCGAAACCCTAGATCCAGATCTGGGTAGTTTTTTTTCACTAAGTCCTCAGAATTTTAGTCCAAGTGCCCCTGTTCGAGGCTCCGTAACTTTGTATTCGTAGCTCCGATTTGGGTATATAGCATACCAGAATGTTCGCCTCGACGAGTACATCATTTCTTTCCATTGCATCATTTGCATTTGAGTTCATCTTGATGCCCGAAATGCTGTTAGAAGGAGGCTTCGTGAGTTAATTGTCAGATCTGCTAGTTCATCTTAGACTTTTGTCATTTTTGCCATGATTATTGTGTGCATGATATGCCTGTGAGTCCTCATATGTTTTGTTAAGGATTTTGTCTTCTTTCCAGAGGTGCGACCCATGCATTTTTAGGATGTGTGTGGTGACTTGTGCAAGCTTGCAAAGTGAGGCACCCGGTAAATCAGTTTTCAGGGACTTAGTAGTTTTCACTAAGTCTGGGATTATTTAGTTCATGATGCCATATTTTCAGCTTGTTTCCTAGTGATCCTTGCCTGTTTTGAGGATGATCAGTAAAGGAGTTTTGTTAATAATGTTATGCTCTATCCAGCCATGTCTTTGTTTGCAATTATGGAGCACTCTAGCTTGAGTCAATCGAGCTCTACTTTTGCTTCGTTGTGAATCTGGGCAGATCGTCAACTTGTTTGCGATTTTGCCGATGTTATTGTAGTTGATCCGTGCATGCTATGCCATTGTTCTTGCCATGTCTAGCTAGCATTCTGTGCCTTCTTAATGGATGTATCCTTGCCTTGCCATGAATTGCACCGTAGTGAGTGCATCGAGCTCGTTTACATGCCTTCGTGAGTTATATTTCAACATGTCTCAGTTTTCACCAAGTCTGAAAACTGATTGTGTTTTAGCTATGTTCGTGTGGCCGTTAGTATATTTTGTGAACCCTTTTGGCCCCAGGTCACTTTGGGTATTTTGTTAAGCTTGTTGAGTAGCTCCATGCCATGTTCTTACTTGTCTTAATCAGGTCATGTATCATGTTGTTTTGCTGCTCCGAAGAGGGCTTCACGATCTGAAATTTCAGACAAGTGTTAATTTCACTAAGTCTGGAATCTGTTTTGCATTTGCGTTTTTGCCATGCTTGTTTGAATCTCATAATGGATGAATTGGCAGTGGCTCAGTGCTAGTCTTTTGTTAAGCATCTTATGTGCATCCCTGCCATATATTTTGTTGTCATGTTTGGGTGCTGTAGCATGTTCATCTCATTGCATTTAGATGCCTACTTGCTGTAAATCGCAGACCGGTGTCATTCTTAAAACGCTTGCCATTTCCAAACCGTAACTCCGATTCCGATGATCTTTATATCGTTTTCAAGCGATTTCATCTCATATTTCCAGTGGCACACTTGGAATTCCAAGTTGAGGCCAGGTTCATGCATTTCCTGTCATATCTTGCATTTTGCATCCCGCATCGCATCCCGCATAGCATATCATCATTGCATCGTATCGCTTGATCCTTGCACGTGGTTGATTTTATCCTTGTTGCTTGTTTGTCTTGTTTGGGTAGAGCCGGGAGACGAGTTCGCTAACGAGGAGCCCGTTGAGTTTTCTTTTGAGGATCCAGTCAACTCTGACAACTGTGCAGGCAAGATGATCATACCCTCGAAATCACAACTATCTTTGCTATGCTAGTTTGCTCGCTCTTTTGCTATGCCAATGCTATGATGCCTACCTTTTGCTTGTCAGCCTCCCAAATTGCCATGTCAAACCTCTAACCCACCATTGTCCTAGCAAACCGTTGATTGGCTATGTTACCGCTTTGCTCAGCCCCTCTTATAGCGTTGCTAGTTGCAGGTGAAGATTGGAGGCCGTTCCTTGTTGGAACATCTTTTATTTACTTGTTGGGATATCATTATATTGCCATGTTATCTTAATGCATCTATATACTTGGTGAAGGGTGGAAGGATCGGCCTCTCGCCTAGTGTTTTGTTCCACTCTTGCCGCCCTAGTTTCTGTCATATCGGTGTTATGTTCCCGGATTTTGCGTTCCTTACGCGGTTGGGTTATAATGGGAACCCCCTGATAGTTCGCCTTGTTTAAAGCTTTTCCAGCAATGCCCAACCTTGGTCTTACCATTTGCCACCTAGCCTCTTTATCCCTCGGGTTTCCGGAGCCCGCGGGTCATCTTATTTAAACCCCCCCCCCCGGGCCAGTGCTCCTCTGAGTGTTGGTCCAAACTAGAGTCCTGTGCAGCGCCCCCTCGGGGAAACTCGAGGTTTGGTTTTAGTTGCATGGAGAGCTCATCTGAGTGTGCCCTGAGAAAGAGATATGTGCAGCTCCTATCGGGATTTGTCGGCACATTCGGGCGGTGTTGCTGGTGTTGTTTTAACCTGTCGAAGTGTCTTGAATTACCGAGATACCGAGTCTGATCGGAACATCTTGGGAGGAGGTCTATTCCTTCGTTGACTGTGAGAGCTTGTCATGGGCTAAGTTGGGACTACCCTGCAGGGATTGAACTTTCGAAAGCCGTGCCCGCGGTTATGGGCAGATGGGAATTTGTTAATGTCCGGTTGTAGATAACTTGAACCTTAATTAATTAAAATGAATCAACTGAGTGTGTTACCGTGATGGCCTCTTCTCAGCGGAGTCCGGGAAGTGGACACGGCGTTGGAGTAATGTTTGCGCAGGTTGCTCTCTAGTTTCTCGCTCGCGCTTTGCCTCCTCTTCTCGCTCTCCTTTGCGAATAAGTTAGCCACCATATATGCTAGCCGCTTGCCGCAGCTCCACATATATTTGCCTTACCCTTCCTATAAGCTTAAATAGTCTTGATCGCGAGGGTGCGAGATTGCTGAGTCCCTGTGGCTCATAGATACTATAACTCCAGATGCAGGGCCCGATGATTCCGCTCCAGGAGACGCGTATGAGCTCAAGTGGGAGTTCGACGAAGACTCTCAACGATACTACGTTTCCTTTCCCGATGATCAGTAGTGGTGCCCAGTTGGGGGTGATTGGGACCATTGTCGCATGTTGGGTTTTCTTCTGTTTTGGCGCCGTAGTCGGGCCATGAGTGATTTGGATGATGTAATGTTATTTATGTACTTTGATGTGACATGGCGAGTGTAAGCCAACTATGTTCTCCCCTTTATTATTCATATTACATGGGATGTTGTGAAGATTGCCTAACTTGCGACATATGCCTTCAATGTGATTATGTCTCTAAGTCGTGCCTCGACACGTTGGAGCTATAGTCGCATCGAGGGTGTTACAAGTTGGTAATCAGAGCCTTCCCCGACCTTAGGAGCCCCATTGCTTGATCGTTTTTAGCAGCCGAGTTGTGTCTAGAAAAATGTTTTGAGTATTTAGGAATTATATATCGGAGAGTTTAGGAATTCTTTTTACTTCCCAGTCTCCTCATCGCTCTGGTAAGGCATCCTGATGTAGAGTTTTGACTCTTCTCTTCTCAAATTTCACTAAAAAAATTTAGGATCACGCGAGTATCTTGAAATCGTTCCGATGGCTTATGATGAGAACATTGTCTTGGTGCCTCCTGTCAGGGGTTTAGTGGAAGTGTCCCGGGGAGTTGAGCTCTGAGGTGTTGTCATCATAATTTTATCGTTGCAATTCTGGAATACTTGAGATATGTTCGCCGACATCGAAAATCTCTTTTATGCAGTTCGTTGGTGAGATAACCTCGACGCCACCCAGTACTGGGGCGGGAGTTCGGGAGTATCGCCATAACTTGTATAACGGATGCTTTTCGAAGGTTGAGGTAGATGGCTTTTGAAGGTTTCTTGGTTATGTGTTGAAGGATGGATACAGCTGGATGTAGGAATTGCTAGTTTGGGTGAGATATTATGCTTCCCCTGTATCCCCAACACCTGATTGCATAACCGGAAAGTTTCCGGAGTTTCATAGGTGGGAATTCCCGTAGCTCTAGTTCTTCTTCCACGGATATTGGTTTGAGATTGGGATTTCTTACCGATTATTCGTTCTCGAGCCGTATCTTGTTGTTTTACTTCTTCTACCTAATTCTACATGGCTTCGCAATTTAGGGATATGTGACCACTTCAAGAGGAATGCATTCGTTCATTTTGTTCGGATGTGAAGACTTTATGTTGCAATTTTCATTCCATTGGTTTTAGCTTCATTTATCTGTCTATGTGCTAACGGTGGTCAACCTCTTCAGGATGGCTCCCGCTAAGAGCACCAGTCAGAACCAGAATCAAGATCCGCCACCACGTCCACCTCCTCCGGAGGCATGGCAAGCTGTGATGACCGCAACCAATGCAAACACACAGCTGATCATGCAAATTCTTCAAGAGCGCAATCAAGGCAGTCAAGGGAATCAAGGCAGCAATCAGAGTCACTTTGCTACACTCAACTAGTTCCTTGCTAACGGGCCAAAGACTTTCAGCAATTGTGTTGAGGCAACCGATGCTGACGATTGGCTTATGGATCTGTGTAAGCATTTCGAGTGCAGTAACGTCAGGCCTGAGGACTTTGTCAAGTTCGCTTCCTTCCAACTCAAAGATCAAGCTGCAGAATGGTTCCAGCAGTACAAGGACTCCAGAGGTGGACGTGTTATCACTTGGGATGATTTCCGTCGAGATTTCCGAGCTCATCATATTCCGCAGAGCGTGGTTGAAAGCAAGCGTGAGGAATTCCGCAATCTGAAGCAAGGCTCTTTGTCTGTCTATGACTACAACAAGTTGTTCCAGAAGCTCACCTGCTTTGCCAAGCAGGACGTGCCTGATGAGAAGAGCATGATATATCAGTTCAGGGGTGGTCTCAGAGAAGAAATTTAGCTCGCTCTTGTTCTCTTCGAGCCCTTGAGATACGATGAGTTCTACAACATGGCACTGAAGCAAGAGGCTGCTCAGTTGAGGTGTGATGCTTCCAAGAAGCGAGTCAGAGATGTTACTCCTTCTTCCTCTACTCAAGTGGCCAAGCAGCAGAAGTTTTGGCTTCCTCCTCCTCTGTTCCGTCAGCCGTATCAGCAGAAGAGAAAAGGTGGCAGTGGTTCTTCCCACCCACCCAACCCTGGCTTTCAGAACAAGACTTCGTCTCAAGCTCCAAGATCGAGTGCTCCGTATCACCGTCCGCTTTCAGAGGTCACGTGCAACAAGTGCCAACAGAAGGGTCACTATGCCAACAAGTGTCTCAACCAGAGGCGTCTTCCTCCTCCTCCTCCTGTCAGATCAGCAAGTACAGCTATGGTCAAGCATAACCCCAAACATGCCAAGGTCAATATGGTAAGCCAAGGTCAATATGGTAATGCAGCTCAGGCAGAGGACTCACCAGATGTGATCATGGGTAACCTTCCTGTTAATGATATTCCTGCAAAAGTTCTTTTTGACATGGGTGCATCGCATTGCTTCATTTCCAAACCTTTTGCATCAAAGTATGAGTGTGATTATCAGTATCTGCAAAGTTCCTTGCAAATTGTGTCACCGGGCAAGCAGATGACAGCTAACACCTGCGTCCCGGAGGTTACTATGACATTGGGTGACTACAAATTCCTTTCTTCCCCAATTGTTCTTGGTAACTCGGATATTGATCTTATTCTCGGAATGGATTGGCTTTCTAAGCACAAGGCACATCTTGATTGTGCTGCCAGGCAGATTCAATTGACTCATTCGTCTGAGGATGTAATTGTCTTTGCCGCTCGGGATAATACTATCCGTCTGTTTTCTCTTAATGAAAAGGGTGAATTGGATGCCATCTCTAAAATTCCAATCGTTTGCGAATATCAAGATGTCTTTCCAGAAGAGCTCCCAGGAATGCCTCCGCACCGGCCAGTTGAATTCGTTATTGAACTTGAGCCTGGCACGGAACCTGTCTGCAAACGTCCTTACAAGCTCGGACCTGAAGAGTTGAAGGAGCTGAAGAAGCAACTCGATATGCAAGAGAAAATGGGTCTTATCCGGCCTAGTTCTTCTCCGTGGGGTTGTGGTGTTCTTTTTGTGAAGAAGAAGGATGGAACGGACCGACTTTGTGTTGATTACCGTCCAGTGAACAAGAAGACCATCAAGAACAAATACCCACTTCCCAACATCAATGAGCTGTTCGAACAACTCAAAGGTGCCCAAGTATTCTCCAAGCTTGATCTCCGTATGGGTTATCACCAGATTCGCATTCGTGAAGAAGATATTCCCAAGACAGCATTCATAACAAGCTTTGGTTCATATGAATACACTGTCATGTCTTTTGGCCTTGCCGACGCTCCTCCGACGTTCTCTCGTATGATGAATTTCATCTTCAATGCCTACACCAATGACTTCGTTTTGGTCTATCTCGACGACATTCTGGTTTTCTCGAAGAACAAGGAAGATCATGCCAAGCACTTGCGTTTGGTTCTTGATAAGCTCAGGGAACATCAGTTCAACGCCAAGTTCTCCAAGTGTGAATTTTGGCTCGATGAGGTTCTTTATCTTGGTCATATCATCTCTGCCAAGGGCATTGCCGTGAATCCTGAGAAGGTGTCTGCAATTGTGAATTGGGAACCTCCTCAGAACGTGAAGCAACTCCGTAGTTTTCTCGGTCTCGCAAGCTATTGCCGAAGATTCGTTGAAAACTTTTCTAAGATCGCGAAGCCTCTCTCAAATCTTCTTCAGAAGCACGTCAAGTACGTTTGGTCTCCGGAGTGTGATATTGCTTTCAACACTTCGAAAGAGAAATTTATCACTCCTCTAGTTCTGACTCCGCCTGATGAATCCAAGCCGTACGAGGTCTTTTGTGATGCCTCTCTCCAAGGTCTTGGCACAGTTTTGATGCAAGAGAAGAAAGTTGTTGCTTATACATCTCGCCAGTTGAAGCCTAATGAGAAGAACTACCCACTCATGATCTCGAGTTGGCGGCAGTTGTGCATGCTCTTTTGACTTGGAGACATCTTCTATTGGGAAGAAAAGTGGACATTTTTACTAATCACAAGAGTCTCAAGTACATCTTCACTCAGCCTAATCTCAACCTCAGGCAAACTCGATGGGTCGAAATGATTCAAGAGTATAATCCGAGTGTTGAGTACACTCCAGGCAAGGCTAATGTGATTGCTGACGCTTTGAGCAGGAAAGCGTATTGCAACAGTCTGATTCTTAAGCCTTATCAACCCGAGCTTTGTGAAGCTTTCCGCAAACTTAATCTGCAAGTTGTTCCTCAAGGTTTCCTCGCCAACCTTCAAGTCTCTCTTACGTTAGAAGACCAGATTCGCCAAGCCCAGCTTCTTGATGCTATGGTGAAAAAGGTGAAGATTGGGATTGTCAAGAGTCAGTCCAAGTACAAGTGCTACCGCGTTGATGACAAGGACACTCTCTTCTTTGAGGATCGTATTGTTGTGCCCAAAGGTGACCTTCGTAAACTGATCATGAACGAGGCTCACAATTCTCTCCTCTCCATCCACCCTGGGAGTACGAAGATGTATCAGGACCTTAAGCAAGCTTATTGGTGGACTCGAATGAAGCGCGAGATCGTTCAATTCATGAATGAATGTGATGTCTACAGAAGAGTGAAGGCAGAACATCAAAGGCCAGCAGGTCTCCTCCAACCTCTTGCCATTTCAGAATGGAAGTTTGACCACATTGAAATGGACTTCGTGACTGGGTTTCCAAAGTCCAAGCGTGGCAATGATGCTATATTCGTTGTCATCGACAAACTCACCAAAGTGGCTCACTTTCTGCCTATCAAAGAGTCGATAACTGCGGCTCAATTGGTGGAACTCTATACCTCTCGTATTGTCTCTCTGCACGATATTCCTCAAGTGATATCTTCAGACCGTGGCAGCATCTTTACCTCCAAGATTTGGGATTTTTTTCAGAAGGCCATGGGCACTAACATCCGCTTCAGCACTGCTTTCCATCCTCAAACAAGCGGTCAAGTCGAGCGTGTCAACCAGATTCTTGAAGATATGCTCAGGGCTTGTGTGATCTCCTTCGATATGAAGTGGGAGGATTGTCTTCCTTATGCTGAATTCTCCTACAACAATAGTTTTCAAGCAAGTTCGGGCAAGGCCCCATTTGAAATTCTGTATGGCAGGAAGTGCCGTGCCCCTCTCAACTGGTCTGAAACCGGTGAACGTCAGCTTTTGGGTAATGACTTAATCATAGAAGCAGAAGAAATGTGCAAAGTCATTCGTGATAACCTCAAAGCAGCCCAATCCCGCCAGAAGAGCTACTATGATAGTAAGCACCGTGATTTGGCTTTCGAGATCGGAGATCATGTTTACCTCCGTGTCTCTCCTATCAAAGGTACACGTCGCTTCGGTATCAAAGGGAAGATTGCCCCTAGATACGTGGGACCTTTCAAGATTGTCAGCAAGAGAGGCGACCTCGCCTATCAACTCGAGCTTCCTTCAAACTTTGCAAATGTTCATGATGTGTTCCATGTCTCTCAGCTTCGAAAGTGCTTCAAGACTCCTGACCGCACAGTCAACTTCGAGGACATTGAGCTCCAAGAAGATCTCTCTTATCGTGAGCACCCAGTTGCTATTCTTGAAGAGACTGAACGCAAGACTCGCAACAAGTCAATCAAATTTCTCAAAGTCAAATGGCCACACCATTCCGACCGTGAAGCTACCTAGGAATGCGAGGATCACCTCCGTTCTGAGTACCCGGCGTTCTTTCAGTCCTAGATCTCGGGACGAGATCCTTTCGTAGTGGTGGAGTGTTGTAACGCCCCGGATATAACTTTCCCAATTTGTACTCCAACTCTTGCCGTTTCCGGCGTTAAGTTATATTTATTTCTCGGGTTTGGGTCTTTGTCTCTGTGTGTTGTTTTCTTTTTCATGCATCTCATATCATGTCATCATGTGCATTGCATTTGCATACGTGTTCATCTCATGCATTCGAGCATTTTCCCCGTTGTCCGTTTTGCATTTCGGCGCTTCGTTCTCCTCCGGTGGCGACTTCTAGATTTCTTTCGTGTGTGGGGATTAAACATTTCCGGATTGGACCGAGACTTGCCAAGCGGCCTTGGTTTACTATCGGTAGACCGCCTGTCAAGTTTCGTATCATTTGGACTTCGTTTGATACTCCAACGGTTAACCGAGGGACCGAAAAGGCCTCGTGTGTGTTGCAGCCCAACACCCCTCCAATTTGGCCCAAAACTCACCAAACTCTGCTCCATGTACTAGAGCGTTCGATCACGATCGCGTGGCCGAAAACCGCACCTCATTTGGACTCTCCTAGCTCCCCCTATGCCTATAAATAGACCCCCCGAAATTCGGATCTCTCCCCCTCTGCGAAACCCTAGATCCATTCCCCACGCCATCGCCGGACAAAAATTTGCTGGGCCGGACGTGTCCGACCCGACCTCCGCCGCCGCCCGCAGCCAGTGGCGAGCCGCCACGTGGCCGCCGCGTCCCTCACCCCCCGCCGGCCCGGGAGGCCCGGGAGGGGCCCCCGCGAGCCCATCCACGCGCCGCCGCCCTTCGCTGCCATCCCCGCCGCCTCTTCCAACTCCGGCG
>NC_041392.1:3591189-3629268 GCF_002162155.2 Triticum dicoccoides
CGCCCTTCGCCGCCCTCGTCGTCGGGCCACCGCAGCCGCCGTCGCCGCCCCAAGCAGCCGCGGAGCTCGCCGGCGTCGCCCGGCCCGCAGCCGGCCCCGGCTCCGGCCACCGCGGCCCCCGGCGCCGCCGCCCCGGCCACCGGACGTCGCCCCCGCCGGCCGCCGTCCTCGTCTTCGCCGGAGTCGCCTCGGGAGGCGCGCCCCAACCCGGTTGCTACAGTGATCCGAAACCCTAGATCCAGATCTGGGTAGTTTTTTTTTCACTAAGTCCACAGAATTTTAGTTCAAGTGCCCCTGTTCGATGTTCCGTAACTTTGTATCCGTAGCTCCGATTTGGGCATATAGCATATCAAAACGTTCGTCTCGATGAGTACCTCATTTCTTTCCATTGCATCATTTGCATTTGAGTTCATCTTTATGCCCGAAATGCTGTTAGAAGGAGGCTTCGTGAGTTAATTGTCAGATCTGCTAGTTCATCTTAGACTTTTGTCATTTTTGCCATGATTATTGTGTGCATGATATGCCTATGAGTCCTTCATATGTTTTGTTAAGGATTTTGTCTTCTTTCCAGAGGTGCAACCCATGCATTTTTAGGATGTGTGTGGTGACTTGTGCAAGCTTGCAAAGTGAGGCACCCGGTAAATCAGTTTTCAGGGACTTAGTAGTTTTCACTAAGTCTGGGATTATTTAGTTCATGATGCCATATTTTCAGCTTGTTTCCTAGTGATCCGTGCCTCTTTTGAGGATGATCAGTAAAGGAGTTTTGTTAATAATGTTATGCTCTATCGAGCCATGTCTTTTTTTGCAATTATGGAGCACCCTAGCTTGAGTCAATCGAGCTCTACTTTTGCTTCGTTGTGAATCTGGTCAGATCGTCAACTTGTTGGCGATTTTGCCGATGTTATTGTAGTTGATCCGTGCATGCTATGCCATTGTTCTTGCCATGTCTAGCTAGCATTCTATGCCTTCTTAATGGATGTATGCTTGCCTTGCCATGAATTGCACCGTAGTGAGTGCATTGAGCTCGTTTACATGCCTTCGTGAGTTATATTTCAGCATGTCTCAGTTTTCACTAAGTCTGAAAACTGATTGTGTTTTAGCTATGTTCGTGTGCCCGTTAGTATATTTTGTGAACCCTTTTGGCCCCAGGTCACTTTGGGTCTTTTGTTAAGCTTGTTGAGTAGATCCATGCCATGTTCTTAGTTGTCTTAATCAGGTCATGTATCATGTTGTTTTGCTGCTCCGAAGAGGGCTTCACGATCTGAAATTTCAGACAAGTGTTAATTTCACTAAGTCTGGAATCTGTTTTGCATTTGCGTTTTTGCCATGCTTGTTTGAATCTCATAATGGATGAATTGGCCGTGGCTCAGTGCTAGTCTTTTGTTAAGCAACTTATGTGCATCCCTGCCATATATTTTGTTGTCATGTTTGGGTGCTGTAGCTTGTTCATCTCATTGCATTTAGATGCCTACTTGCTGTAAATCGCAGACCGGTGTCATTCTTAAAACGCTTGCCATTTCCAAACCGTAACTCTGATTCCGATGATCTTTATATCGTTTTCAAGCGATTTCATCTCATATTTCCAATGGCACACTTGGAATTCCAAGTTGAGGCCAGGTTCATGCATTTCCTGTCATATCTTGCATTTTGCATCCCGCATCGCATCCCGCATAGCATATCATCATTGCATCGTATCGCTTGATCCTTGCACGTGGTTGATTGTATCCTTGTTGCTTGTTTGTCTTGTTTGGGTAGAGCCGGGAGACGAGTTCGCTAACGAGGAGCCCGTTGAGTTTGCTTTTGAGTATCCAGTCAACTCTGACAACTGTGCAGGCAAGATGATCATACCCTCGAAATCACTACTATCTTTGCTATGCTAGTTTGCTCGCTCTTTTGCTATGCCAATTCTTCGATGCCTTCCTTTTGCTTGTCAGCCTCCCAAATTGCCATGTCAAACCTCTAACCCACCATTGTCCTAGCAAACCGTTGATTGGCTATGTTACCTCTTTGCTCAGCCCCTCTTATAGCGTTGCTAGTTGCAGGTGAAGATTGGAGGCCGTTCCTTGTTGGAACATCTTTTATTTACTTGTTGGGATATCATTATATTTCCATGTTATCTTAATGCATCTATATACTTGGTGAAGGGTGGAAGGCTCGGCCTCTCGTCTAGTGTTTTGTTCCACTCTTGCCGCCCTAGTTTCCGTCATATCAGTGTTATGTTCCCGGATTTTGCGTTCCTTACGCGGTTGGGTTATAATGGGAACCCCCTGATAGTTCGCCTTGTTTAAAGCTTTTCCAGCAATGCCCAACCTTGGTCTTACCATTTGCCACCTAGCCTCTTTTTCCCTCGGGTTTCCGGAGCCCGCGGGTCATCTTATTTAAACCCCCCAGGGCCAGTGCTCCTCTGAGTGTTGGTCCAAACTAGAGTCTTGTGCAGCGCCCCCTCGGGGAAACTCGAGCTTTGGTTTTAGTTGTATGGAGCGCTCATCTGAGTGTGCCCTGAGAAAGAGATATGTGCAGCTCCTATCGGGATTTGTCGGCACATTCGGGCGGTGTTGCTGGTCTTGTTTTAACCTGTCGAAGTGTCTTGAATTACCGAGATACCGAGTCTGATCGGAACGTCTTGGGAGGAGGTCTATTCCTTCGTTGACTGTGAGAGCTTGTCATGGGCTAAGTTGGGACTCCCCTGCAGGGATTGAACTTTCGAAAGCCGTGCCCGCGGTTATGGGTAGATGGGAATTTGTTAATGTCCGATTGTAGATAACTTGAACCTTAATTAATTAAAATGAATCAACTGAGTGTGTTACCGTGATGGCCTCTTCTCGGCGGAGTCCGGGAAGTGGACACGGTGCTGGAGTAATGTTTGCGCAAGTTGCTCTCTAGTTTCTCGCTCGCGCTTTGCCTCCTCTTCTCGCTCTCCTTTGCGAATAAGTTAGCCACCATATATGCTAGCCCCTTGCCGCAGCTCCACATATATTTGCCTTATCCTTCCTATAAGCTTAAATAGTCTTGATCACGAGGGTACGAGATTGCTGAGTCCCTTTGGCTCACAGATACTATAACTACAGATGCAGGGCCCGATGATTCCGCTCCAGGAGACGCGTATGAGCTCAAGTGGGAGTTCGACGAAGACTCTCAACAATACTACGTTTCCTTTCCCGATGATCAGTAGTGGTGCCCAGTTGGGGGTGATTGGGACCGTTGTCGCATGTTGGGTTTTCTTCTCCTTTGGCGCCGTAGTCAGGCCATGAGTGTTTTGGATGATGTAATGTTATTTATGTACTTTGATGTGACGTGGCGAGTGTAAGCCAACTATGTTCTCCCCTTTATTATTCATATTACATGGGATGTTGTGAAGATTGCCTAACTTGCGACATATGCCTTCAATGCGATTATGTCTCTAAGTCGTGCCTCGACACGTGGGAGCTATAGTCGCATCGAGGGTGTTACATATAGAGAGGCAAGCTTTCGACTCGTTGAAGTTGATCGTGTTGGGGAACGTAGCAGAAATTCAAAATTTTCCTACGTGTCACCAAGATCTATCTATGGAGAGACCAGCAACGAGTAGAAAGAGAGTGCATCTACATACCCTTGTAGATCGCTAAGCGGATGCGTTCAAGTGAACGGGGTTGATGAAGTCGTACTCGTCGTGATTCAAATCACCGATGATCAAGTGCCGAACGCACGGCACCTCCGCGTTCAACACACGTACAGCCCGGTGACGTCTCCCACGCCTTGATCCAGCAAGGAGAGAGGGAGAGGTTGAGGAAGACTCCATCCAACAGCAGCACAACGGCGTGGTGGTGGTGGAGGAGCGTGGCAATCCTGCAGGGCTTCGCCAAGCACCATGGGAGAGGAGGAGTAGGGAGAGAGGTAGGGCTGCGCCAGAACTTCGTGTGTAGCTCCCATGCGCCTCCCCACTATATATAGGGGTGGAGGGGCTGGTATCTTGCCCTCCAAGTCCATTGGGGCGTTGGCCAAGGTGGGAGGAAAGAAATCTCATTATTTCCTTCCCCACCGATTGCTATTCCCCCTTTTTAGGGATCTTGATCTTATCCCTTCGGGATATGATCTTATTCCTTCTAAGGGGGGATCTTGGTGCGCCTTGACCAGGGGTGTGGGGCCTTGCCCCCACTACCCACGTTCATGTGGGTCCCCCCATGCAGGAGGGCCCCACTTCGGAACCTTCTAGAACCTTCCCGGTACAATACCGAAAAATCCCGAACATTTTCCGGTGGCCAAAATAGGACTTCCCATATATAAATCTTTACCTCCGGACCATTCCGGAACTCCTCGTGACGTCCTGGATCTCATCCGGGACTCCGAACAACATTCGGTAACCACATACAAACTTCCTTTATAACCCTAGCGTCATCGAACATTAAGTGTGTAGACCCTACTGGTTCGGGAGACATGTAGACATGACCGAGACGTTCTCCGGTCAATAACCAACAGTGGGATCTGGATACCCATGATGGCTCCCACATGTTCCACGATGATCTCATCGGATGAACCACGATGTCAAGGACTTAATCAATCCCGTATTCAATTCCCTTTGTCTATCGGTATGTTACTTGCCCGAGATTCGATCGTCGGTATCCAATACCTTGTTCAATCTCGTTACCGGCAAGTCACTTTACTCGTTCCGTAACACATCATCCCGTGATCAACTCCTTGGTCACATTGCGCATATGATGATGTCCTACCGAGTGGGCCCAGAGATACCTCCCCGTTTACACGGAGTGACAAATCCCAGTCTCGATCCGCATAAAACAATAGATACTTTCGGAGATACCTGTAGTGCACCTTTATAGTCACCCAGTTACGCTGTGACGTTTGATACACCCAAAGCACTCCTACGGTATCCAGGAGTTACACGCTCTCATGGTCGAAGGAAGAGATACTTGACATTGGCAAAGCTCTAGCAAATGAACTACACGATCTTTTGTGCTAATCTTAGGATTGGGTCTTGTCCATCACATCATTCTCCTAATGATGTGATCCCGTTATCAACGACATCCAATGTCCATAGCCAGGAAACCATGACTATCTGTTGATCACAACGAGCTAGTCAACTAGAGGCTCACTAGGGACATATTGTGGTCTATGTATTCACACGTGTATTACGATTTCCGGATAATACAGTTATAGCATGAATAAAAGACAATTATCATGAACAAGGAAATATAATAATAATACTTTTATTATTGCCTCTAGGGCATATTTCCAACAGTCTCCCACTTGCACTAGAGTCAATAATCTAGTTCACATCGCCATGTGATTAACACTCACAGGTCACATTGCCACGTGACTAATACCCAAGAGTTTACTAGAGTCAGTAGTCTAGTTCACATCACTATGTGATTAACACTCAATGAGTTTTATGTTTGATCATGTTGCTTGTGAGAGAGGTTTTAGTCAACGGGTCTGAACCTTTCAGATCCGTGTGTGCTTTACAAATCTCTATGTCACCTCCTAGATGCAGCTACCACGCTCTATTTGGAGCTATTCCAAACAACCGTTCTACTTGGAGCTATTCTAAATTATTGCTCCATTATATGTATCCGGTCTCTCTACTCAGAGCTATCCGGATAGGTGTCAAGCTTGCATCGTCGTAACCTTTACGACGAACTCTTTTACCACCTCCATAATCGAGAAAATTCCTTAGTCCACTAGTTACTAAGGATAACTTTGACCGCTGTCCTGTGAGCCATTCTTGGATCACTCTTGTACCCCTTGACTGACTCATGGCAAGGCACACTTCAGGTGCGGTACACAGCATAGCATACTGAAGAGCCTACGTCTTAAGCATAGGGGACGACCTTCGTCCTTTCTCTCTATTCTGCCGTGGTCGAGCTTTAAGTCTTAACTTCGTACCTTACAACTCAGGCAAGAACTCCTTCTTTGATTGGTCCATCTTGAACACCTTCAAGATCATGTCAAGGTATGTGCTCATTTGAAAGTATTATTAAGCATTTTGATCTATCCTTATAGATCTTGATGCTCAATGTTCAAGTAGCTTAATCCAGGATTTCCATTGAAAAACACTTTCAAAATAACCCTATATGCTTTCCAGAAATTCTACGTCATTTCTGATCAACAATGTGTCAACAACATATACTCATCAAAAATTCTATAGTGCTCCCACTCACTTCTTTGGAAATACAAGTTTCTCATAAACTTTGTACAAACCCAAAATTTTTGATCATCATCAAATCATACATTCCAACTCCGAGATGCTCACTCCAGTCCTTAGAAGGATTGCTGGAGCTTTGCATACTTATTAGCATCTTTCGGGATTGACAAAACCTTCCGGTTGTATCACATACAACCTTTCCTCATTAAAATCGTCGAGGAAACAATGTTTTGACATCCTATCTGCAAGATTTCATAAATAATGCAGTAATCGCTAATATAATTCCAACAGACTCTTAGCATCGCTACGAGTGAGAAAATCTCATCGTAGTCAACTCCTTGAACTTGTCGGAAAACATCTTAACGACAAGTCGAGCTTTCTTAATGGTGACATTTACCATCATTGTCCGTCTTCCTTTTGAAATCCATCTGTACTCAGTAGCCTTACGACCATCGAGCCGTTCTGCCAAAGTCTAAACTTTGTTTTCATACATGGATCCTCTCTCGGATTTTATGGCCTCAAGCCATTTATCGGAATCCGGGCCCACCATCGCTTCTTCATAGCTCGTAGGTTCATTGTTGTCTAGCAACATGACCTTCAAGACAGGATTACGTACCACTCTGAAGTAGTACGCATCCTTGTCATCCTACGAGGTTTGGGAGTGACTTGATCCGAAGTTTCATGATCAATATCATAAGCTTCCACTTCAATTGGTGTAGGTGCCACAGGAACAACTCCCTGTGCCCTGTCACACACTAGTTGAAGAGACGGTTCAATAACCTCATCAAGTCTCCACCATCCTCCCACTCAATTCTTTCGAGAGAAACTTTTCCTCGAGAAAGGACCCGATTCTAGAAACAATCCATATTGCTTTCGGATCTGAATTAGGAGGTATACCCAACTATTTTGGGTTTCCTATGAAGATTCATTTTATCCGCTTTGGGTTCGAGCTTATCAACCTGAAACTTTTTCATATAAGCGTCGCAGCCCCAAACTTTTAAGAAAAGACAACTTAGGTTTCTCTAAACCATAATTCATACGGTGTCATCTCATCGGAATTACGTGGTGCCCTATTTAAAGTGAATGTGGTTGTCTCTAATGCCTAACCCATGAACGATAGTGGTAATTCGATAAGAGACATCATGGTACGCACCATATCCAATAGGGTGCAACTATGATGTTCGGACACACCATCACATTATGGTGTTCCAGGCGGTATTAATTGCGAAACAATTTCTACAATGTCTTAATTGTGTGCCAAAACTCGTAACTCAGATATTCATCTCTATGATCATATCATAGACATTTTATCCTCTTGTCACAATGATCTGCTACTTCACTCTGAAATTACTTGAACCATTCAATAATTCAAACTTGTGTTTCATCAAGTAAATATACTCAACATTTACTCGAATCATCTGTGAAGTAAGAACATAATGATATTCACTGCATGCCTCAGCACTCATTCGACTGCACACATCAAAATGTGTTAATTCCAACAAGTTGCTATCTTGTTCCATCTTACTGAAAATGAGGCTTTTCAGTCATCTTGCCCATGTGGTATGATTTGCATATCTCAAGTGATTCAAAATCAAGTGAGTCCAAACGATCCATCTGCATGGAGTTTCTTCATGCGTATACACCAATAGACATGGTTCGCATGTCTCAAACTTTTCTAAAACGAGTGAGTCCAAAGATCCATCAACATGGAGCTTCTTCATGCGTTTTATACCATTATGACTTACATGGCAGTGCCACAAGTAAGTGGTACTATCATTACTATCTTATATCTTTTGGCATGAAAATGTGTATCACTACGACCGAGATTCAATAAACCATTCCTTTAGGTGCAAGACCATTGAAGGTATTATTCAAAAATAGAGTAACCATTATTCTCCTTAAATGAATAACCGTATTGCGATAGACATAATCCAATCATGTCTATGCTCAACGCAAACACCAATCTCGGTGGTAGAGGGAGCGTGCGATGCTTGATCATATCAACCTTGGAAACACTTCCAACATATATCGTCAGCTCACCTTTAGCTAGTCTCCGTATATTCCGTAGCTTTTATTTCGAGTTACTAACACTTAGCAACCGAACCGCTATCCAATACCCTGGTGCTACTAGGAGTACTAGTAAAGTACACATTAACATAATGTATATCCAATATACTTCTATCGACCTTGCCAGCCTTCTCATCTACCAAGTATCTAGGGTAATGCTGCTCCAGTGGTTGTTCCCCTTATTACAGAAGCACTTAGTCTCGGGTTTGGGTTCAACCTTGGGTTTCTTCACTAGAGCAGCAGCTGAATTGCCGTTTCATGAAGTATCCCTTTGTTCCCTTGCCCTTCTTGAAACTAGTGGTTTCACCAACCATCAACAATTGATGCTCCTTCTTGATTTCTACTTTCGCGGTGTCAAACATCATGAATATTTCAAGGATCATCATATCTATCCCTGATATGTTATAGTTAATCACGAAGCTCTAGCAGCTTGGTGGCAATGACTTTGGGAAAACATCACTATCTCATCTGGAGGATCAACTCCCACTCGATTCAAGTGATTGTTGTGCTCAGACAATCTGAGCACAAGCTCAACGATTGAGCTTTTCTCCCTTAGTTTGCTGGCTAAGAAAATCGTCGGAGGTCTTATACCTCTTGACGTGGGCACGAGCCTGAAAACCCAATTTCAGCCCTCGAAACATCTCATATGTTCCGCGATGTTTCGAAAACGTCTTTGGTGCCTCTACTTAAACCATTTAATTGAACTATCACGTAGTTATCAAAACGTGTATGTCCGATGTTCGCAACATCGACAAACGACGTTGGGGTTCAGCACACTGAGCGGTGCATTAAGGACATAAGCTTTCTACTGATCGCATAATCGCTACTATCAACTTTCAACTATATTTTCTCTAGGAACATATCTAAACAGTGGAACTAAAGCGCGAGCTTACGACATAATTTGCAAAAGGTCTTTTGACTATGTTCAGGATAATTAAGTTCATCTTATGAACTCCCACTTAGATAGACATCCCTCTGGTCATCTAAGTGATCACATGATCCGAGTCAACTAGGTCGTGTCCGATCATCACGTGAGACGGACTAGTCATCATCGGTGAACATCTTCATGTTGATCGTATCTACCATACGACTCATGCTCGACCTTTCGGTCTCCGTGTTCCGAGGCCATGTCTGCACATGCTAGGCTCGTCAAGTTAACCCTAAGTGTTTTCGCTATGTAAAACTGTCTTACACCCGTTGTATGTGAACGTAAGAATCCATCACACCCGATCATCACGTGGTGCTTAGAAGCGACGAATTGTAGCAACGGTGCACAGTTAGGGGAGAACACTTCTTGAAATTTTGTAAGGGATCATCTTATTTACTACCGTCGTCCTAAGCAAACAAGATGCATAAACATGATAAACATCACATGCAATCAAATAGTGACATGATATGGCCAATATCATTTTGCTCCTTTTGATCTTCATCTTCGGGGCTCCATGATCATCATCGTCACCGGCACGACACCATGATCTCCATCATCGTGTCTTCATGAAGTTGTCACGCCAACGACTACTTCTACTTCTATGACTAACGCGTTTAGCAATAAAGTAAAGTAGTTTACATGGCGTTCTTCAATGACACGCAGGTCATACAATAAATAAAGACAACTCCTATGGCTCCTGCCGGTTGTCATACTCATCGACATGCAAGTCGTGAATCCTATTACAAGAACATGATCAATCTCATACATCACATATCATTCATCACATTCTTCTTGGCCATATCACATCACATAGCATACCCTGCAAAAACAAGTTAGACGTCCTCTAATTGTTGTTGCATGTTTTACGTGGCTGCTATGGGTTTCTAGCAAGAACGTTTCTTACCTACGCAAGACCACAACGTGATATGCCAATTCTATTTACCCTTCATAAGGACCCTTTTCATCGAATCCGTTCCGACTAAAGTGGGAGAGATTGGCACCCGCTAGCCACCTTATGCACCAAGTGCATGTCAATCGGTGGAACCTGTCTCACGTAAGAGTACGTGTAAGGTCGGTCCGGGCCGCTTCATCCCACAATACCGTCGAAACAAGATTGGACTAGTAACGGTAAGCATATTGTACAACATCAACGCCCACAACTACTTTGTGTTCTACTCGTGCAAAGAATCTACGCAATAGACCTAGCTCTGATACCACTGTTGGGGAACGTAGCAGAAATTCAAAATTTTCCTACGTGTCATCAAGATCTATCTATGGAGAGACCAGCAACGAGTAGAAAGAGAGTGCATCTACATACCCTTGTAGATCGCTAAGCGGATGCGTTCAAGTGAACGGGGTTGATGAAGTCGTACTCGTCGTGATTCAAATCACCGATGATCAAGTGCCGAACGGACGGCACCTCCGCGTTCAACACACGTACAGCCCGGTGACGTCTCCCACGCCTTGATCCAGTAGGGAGAGAGGGAGAGGTTGAGGAAGACTCCATCCAACAGCAGCACAACGGCGTGGTGGTGGTGGAGGAGCGTGGCAATCCTGCAGGGCTTCGCCAAGCACCATGGGAGAGGAGGAGTAGGGAGAGAGGTAGGGCTACGCCAGAACTTCGTGTGTAGCTCCCATGCGCCTCCCCACTATATATAGGGGTGGAGGGGCTGGTATCTTGCCCTCCAAGTCCATTGGGGCGTTGGCCAAGGTGGGAGGAAAGAAATCTCATTATTTCCTTCCCCACCGATTGCTATCCCCCCTTTTTAGGGATCTTGATCTTATCCCTTCGGGATATGATCTTATTCCTTCTAAGGGGGGATCTTGGTGCGCCTTGACCAGGGGTGTGGGGCCTTGCCCCCACTACCCACGTTCATGTGGGTCCCCCCATGCAGGAGGGCCCCACTCCGGAACCTTCTAGAACCTTCCCGGTACAATACCAAAAAATCCCGAACATTTTCCGGTGGCCAAAATAGGACTTCCCATATATAAATCTTTACCTCTGGACCATTCCGCAACTCCTCGTGACGTCCGGGATCTCATCCGGGACTCCGAACAACATTCGGTAACCACATACAAACTTCCTTTATAACCCTAGCGTCATCGAACCTTAAGTGTGTAGACCCTACGGGTTCGGGAGACATGTAGACATGACCGAGACGTTCTCCGGTCAATAACCAACAGCGGGATCTGGATACCCATGATGGCTCCCACATGTTCCACGATGATCTCATCGGATGAACCACGATGTCAAGGACTTAATCAATCCCGTATTCAATTCCCTTTGTCTATCGGTATGTTACTTGCCCGAGATTCGATCGTCGGTATCCAATACCTTGTTCAATCTCGTTACCGGCAAGTCACTTTACTCGTTCCGTAACACATCATCCCGTGATCAACTCCTTGGTCACATTGCGCATATGATGATGTCCTACCGAGTGGGCCCAGAGATACCTCTCCGTTTACACGGAGTGACAAATCCCAGTCTCGATCCGCATAAAACAATAGATACTTTCGGAGATACCTGTAGTGCACCTTTATAGTCACACAGTTACGTTGTGACGTTTGATACACCCAAAGCACTCCTACGGTATCCAGGAGTTACACGCTCTCATGGTCGAAGGAAGAGATACTTGACATTGGCAAAGCTCTAGCAAATGAACTACACGATCTTTTGTGCTAGTCTTAGGATTGGGTCTTGTCCATCACATCATTCTCCTAATGATGTGATCCCGTTATCAACGACATCCAATGTCCATAGCCAGGAAACCATGACTATCTGTTGATCACAACGAGCTAGTCAACTAGAGGCTCACTAGGGACATATTGTGGTCTATGTATTCACACGTGTATTACGATTTCCGGATAATACAGTTATAGCATGAATAAAAGACAATTATCATGAACAAGGAAATATAATAATAATACTTTTATTATTGCCTCTAGGGCATATTTCCAACAGATCGAGCGTATGGGTCAGCCCAGTGGGCGGCCGAGGGAACAGTTGTCTGAAAGGGAGTGCTAGATGGGCTGGCCCAAGCGCACACTTAGCCATAGCCTCATGTTTTCCAAATGTAGGCAAAATGTTAATGAAGCATTTAAAAAAGTTAAATGTGTATAGAAACAATGTTGACTATGTGTTAAAAAAATGTTAATCTTGTATTTGAAAAATGTAAATCAAGGATTTAAAAAATGTTAAATGTGCATAGAAACAATGTTGAATATATGTTAAAAAATATATATATGAAAAATATTGATCAAGCATTTGAAAATGTTTAAAAGTGTGTATAGGAAAAATGTTGACAATGTATTCAAATAATGTTATTCTTGTATTTGAAAAATGTTAATCAAGAATTTGAATTTTTTTTAAAATGTGTATAGAAAAAATCTTGACCATGTATTCAAAAATTATTAAATTTGTATTTGAAAATTGTTAATCAAGCATTTTAAAAAAAAGTATTTACCATGTATTCAAAAAATGTTAAATTTGTATTGGAAAGAATTTAGACATGTATTAGAAAAATATTCTTGAATATACAATAAACGTAGAACGAGATTCAAAAGAAATGAAGAAAATCCCGAAAAATGAAAACCAAAAAAATAAATAACATTAAAAAATGAAAAATAAATTTGAAGAAATAAATGCAAAAAGAATGGAAAAACTGCGGAAATCTATAAATAAATGAAGAATAACATAAAAACTTTGAAACCAAGAAAGAAATAAAAAACTGGAGATAAAAGCCGGAAAATGAGCAAGAAAAGAAAAACGGAAAAAACAATGAAGGAAACAATGAAAACCAAAAGAAAAACAAAAACCCGAAGAAGAAATATGGACCAAACCAAAATACAAAAGAAAACATTTAAAAAATAGAAAACCAAATAAAAATGTAGCAAGAAGAAAGAACATGAAAACAAAGTTAAAACAGGGAACCCGGGAAAAGCCTGTTGAAACTGGGCTAGTTTCGCCTCAAGTATTCCGCGACGTACTTGATCATCAGAAACCCAAAGCGAGCCCAGTGGCTAGCACCGCTCCCAACTATCCAGGAGACCAGGGATCTTTTATTTAAGCACTAGATCATAAAAGCGCGCATTGCCGCGCCCGTCTATCTTGAGGACATTTTTACAAAAGAATGATAGAAATATATAAGATAACCTAGAAATTGTACTATTTGGAACCATCGCAATTTAGCTATATCTCTAACCAAAGTATTTATAAAGTACGAAGTAATATGCATCTAATTTAGGGTACATCAATAAGTTATACCGTAGTATGCCATGCCACATAACAGAGCTGGCTACAGGTTATTAGAATGAAGCCATCCAACTTAACATGACATACAACAGTACTTGTGTAATAAACTCTAAGGATGATCCTAAGTAACAAAGGAATAGTTAAACTGATTACAAGCATGCAGGTTGTCATCAGCTGGCGATGTCTATCTGATACAAGCTGTAGCAGCAAGAATACCAAACACACATGTAGAAAGGCTTGAAAAAAAATGCTAATAGGCAAATTAAGGTCGCAGCATGTTTCGCAACATCAGTGACAGTGAGTATATAGAAATGAGCTGTAATAGCTTACATGGTGCTCAAAGCCCCAGCTTAGGAGAACAAATACAGAAAACTCGTGTTCTAAGGTCAACTAAATGAAACAAAGTGCATTCATTAGAACTTCAGCACGACCATTTATTAAATGGTCTACCTGTTAGACCAGACATCCTGAACCTATGGAATACATGTTCTGAAATATTGGGGTTCAATGTATTTCATACTTTGTGCAAAGAGGGAAAGGACTACCAAAAGAAAATGAACACCACACACCATACTTAGGAGCATGTATTCAGTTCTCCAGATTGAGTTGAATTGATGAAATAATACCATTCTATCAGAAGTACTTGCAGCTACTAAGACAACACGTTATGGAAGAAAAAGTCATTCTATATATATAGATCCGCCATGTTCATAGGTAAGGTAGGCAACCGGTCATTTACCTCTTCTACTGGTAGTGTGTATGGACGAAAAAATAGGTGTTATCTTCGATCTGGATGCAACTCGATGTTGCGACTGGCCGCCTATCTGGGTGGCTACTGCGCCATCTTCTCACCCTCCATGGTGTTCCTCGATCCTCGTCAATCAAGAAGGTCGTGGTTGGGGAGACAGCAGTTGCCACTGCTGCCACCACCCGCACTCCTGCTAGCCCCAGTGGATAAACAAGAGAAGCGATGGGAGGTCAATGGTGAGACAGCGGCGCCACCATGGCCTTCCCCTGCCGCCCCTCTGCCTTCTCGATTGGAACAGACGAAGAGATGAGAGAAAAACACTGAACGGGCCTCGTGTACACAGTCGTAGGCCCGATTAACGCGTTTTAACAAATTAAGCCCAATTAACATCAGAGCGCTCAGGTCACTCTGTAGAGCAGCGGCCTATTTACCGTGAGGAGCAGGCCTGGTTACGCTACATAATGGACAGATGAGTACGGTGGGACGACCAAAAAGGAATAAGAGATCTGGTGCGTTTGGTAACATAATCGGACGGTTAAGGAGTCTAAATTGCTGTGAGGGCTCCTAGCTAGCTCTGTTTTACTGTTTAGTAATTTGCGAGTGGGCCATCCCCATTACTGTAGATGCTTCACCTGACAGATCCTTCGATCTCGCTTGCCAACTTTTGGTTCCACCACATCAGCTTTCCCTCATTTGCTAAAAAAAAGACCCAGCTTTCCTCAAAGAAACTGAAGAATGTGATAACCAGCCGAAGTGGAGCTTGCATGTCGTCCATAGACATGCATACGCATGCAGACAGACACATGCCCCGCTACAATTAATCAAGCTGGTCGATGGCACCGGGAAGGGAATCAAATTTCAGGAAAATGAAGTGGAGGTGGCAAACCGCAACATGCATGGATTCACCCATGCATGTGCCGGCTCCAGGAAAGTTGGTTATCCGCTTGCTTCCTCCTCATATAATTTCATTTCACTTTGCCATGCATGGATGATGGATCGGATCGGATCGCATCGCATCGGAGGCACTCAATTCACGTACTCAGCACAGCACTGCCCACCGGCCGGAAGGCACATGCATGCATGCACAAGTCGCCATTGATTTGATGGATCTCCACGCATCCGTCTCAACGTGGCGTTGCTCCTCCGGACAGAGACAGCCGGCGTGAACTACCCCATCATCCAATCCATATACGCTCATCGGCTCATGACCTCGCTGATTGGCATGTGATGATAGGCATGCCCGAACGGGCAACTTGATCCATCACTTGCATGCTCGACCGATCCCTAATCAACCAGTGTAGATTGCTTGTACCTGGAGTTCGCAGTACGCGCGCACGTAACGACCGATCCATCCACCGGCACATGCAGCTCATCAGCTCTATACCGCCATCATCCCTGACAGATCAAGGGTAATGAAAGAGACGAGACGGAAAAAGTAAGCTGGCCACGTGCATGGCCCTCAATATGCTAACTAGTGCCACATATATAGTTACAGTTTTACTAAGTCTCAGTTGACTCAGATTTTATTATGTCTCAGTCGATGCTATATTCCTTTGATCTTGCATTGAGATTCGTACACAAATTTTCTTTTCAGTATTTTTTCTTCTTTTTATACTATATCACTTAACTGAGACTTGATCAAGTCTTTTTTTTGAGAGTACGTCTAAGCGTGCCATAGCTTAATAGAAGGTAAAATAATAGTTACAATAATACTACCACTCGGTGCGAACAAAGAGTGTAGCACGAACACCACACCCGACTGGACTAAGGACAAACACCACGCCAAGCGAGCTACAACGCAAAAGAACCTATCCTACAGAGATACACAGAACCGCGTCTCGACCGACGCCGGGAACCTCCGAGACCACCAACTGCCGCAGAACATCACTTGCCGACGCACCATCTACCCCTGAGCGCCTAGAAAAAAGTGGGAGATAGATGGCAAGACTCGATCCGCTCCAGAAGCCACCGTCTTGGACACGCCGACGACGAGCGTACATAGCGCCACGAAGGATCAAACGAGGACAGCGGCGAATACCAGAGGAGAGCAACGAGGATCCAGCTCGTCTCCAAACACAATGCTCCCAACAGAGGAGCGACATCGAGGACGTCGCCATTGTGCCGATCCAAGAGCCGAATCAAGGCTTTCGCTCGGAGACATCCACCAATTCCAAGAGCGCGAGGGAAAAGGCAAACACGCTCGGTGATGCCTCCAAGGAGGAGAATGACATCCACGGGTGCCATCATCGTCGGCCCGGCAGAATCCGTGCAAGGTTTTCATGTGCGCATATCCCCTCTCCGCACCTCCATGGAATCATAGGCACTGTTCAAGAAACCTCACACCGCCGTCACCACAACACTTGCCGATGTAGCTGCAAAGCCGAGGATCGACGGCCGACCACAAGGCAGGGTAACCACGGGCACTCCACCAAACTCCCAACCTGCACGAGGATCCGTAACCAACCAGCACCTCCGGCCAGGTTCGGGACGCCCGCGGCGGCTGTCGCCCATCAAGGGACAACCTTAACTTGATTAAGTCTTAGTCGATTGATACCTAGCTACACCCAGTTAGTTAACATCATCTCTGCCCAATTGGTCCATATTAATTAGCCACCGTGCTAATTATAAAGTTAACATCATCCATACGTTACGTACGTACGTACTTAGCATGCCCGATCCATCCAACACCCATGTTTAATCTCAGAATCATCGATCGACCCTACCCAGGCATGCATCATCCATTCAGTTTCTTTCCTCAATTATGCACCGTCTTCTCTTCTCTGCACGCAAGTTGCATCATGCGCCGGTATATAATTATTATGTATATATGCTCCCACGACATCTTCAACGATAATATCTCATAATTGCTCCGTCATACATTTTGATCTATTCTGATCCAACAAGCATGCCGGTGCATCGATCATATTAATTCAAGCCCACAATAGTAAGCATACCCCACGCCACATGTACTCCGAGTCAGCAACGTGCCACTTGGTGATCTCAATGGGCCAGCCAATCACATCACATCCATGTCTCTGCCAGCCTGACACTTCGCGACCCCATGAGCCACCCACGTGGCTTCGCTGATTACTCAATGCATGCACTGCTCATGGACCGGCGCTGGTTGACCCGGACGAAAGAGACAAGCCAACTTACCACCTGGAGGCTTGGAGCAAGACCAACGTGGCACCACCTGGCAAACCATTATTATTATTATATATACATATTATATATATATATATACAAGTTTCTTCTCTTACATGTTCCATCTATGGTATTGGCTTTCGCTTCTCCCATATGTATGCACTCTTTTTCTATTAGATCCATCAGCATTATTGCACTAGTTAATTGCTGGTTTGAATCTTGACAGTTTGATTCCGGTTGGTGGTCGTCCATCATCAGGCAGATGGATAACCCGGAAGCAACCAACTCCGAGATCTCGTGGGCCCCAAGCTATATCCATGATCTATTATTGCACATTTTTTTAAGTCTCTTTGTATTATCAGTCCATCCAAAATCGATGATGTGTAGCAATGTTCTCCATGTAAAAGAAACATGCATGTGATTCACGATCATGTCCAATAGCTATCTTCGTGTATGTGGCAGTACGCCAGTACCCTCATTTTTTCTCGAAGAAAATAGACAGGTGGTTCACGGTCACCTCTAATCAATGACCGTGTTGACAATTTCAACTTCTAGATTAATCGTTGTTGTGTTGGTGCTCCGTGTTATTGCTTCATTTATGGACTTCGTACGTGACATTATATTTTACTTTTGCACGCGCACGCACTTTCCGGACACACATTTTTCAATTTCTAATTGATGAAGTCGGCCGTGACCTCTTCAGGAGGCAATTTCCAAAAGCATTGGTCCACAATGCCCTCGACCTATTCACCCATGATCACTTCTTCTCCGTCCTTTAGGTTTGTCCCGAGCCATCACCTTGGACATCAATAAGATCTAGGGTTGTCCCGAGCCATCAACTCGGACATCGGCGGGATGGTGAGTTTGCGTCGGGTTGACAATGGTGGTGCATTGGGAGACTCTAGCTAGCTACGTCACTGTTGATGTAGAAATAGAAGAGCACAAACAGGCCCACATATGTCACCATCTTCAACCTCGATGTCTTCTCTACGGCACACCTTGCTCCTATCTCCGACCGTAGAAGGAAAAAAAACAACTTTGAAGCTTCCGCAAGAACCACCGTCCCGAAAGGAGCCCACAACCACCGCAAACTTCTGAACCCGTAGGGGCATCGTGGGACAGCCCACCACCACCGCAACAAGCAAAAGATGTGGAAGAGCATGAACATACTCGAGGGACGATGAAGAAATAGCCTAAGAACACTAAATTGCTGAGCGCCTTTTTCACCGCCATCATCACCGGGAAACGGCAACGGACACCTACACAGAGGAACCAGTGGGCAGACAATCATTGACCTAGTGGAAAGCAACAAACAAATTTACCTGTTGGAGGAAGAGAGACACTAGTACATCCAAATCCGGTTGCTTCTCTTCGTTCTATTGGCTGTACTTTGTCTCATCTACTGCGGCTACATTATTTTCGTTTGGAGCTATCAGCATTATTGTACTAGTAGTAGTTAATTGTGCTTTGAATCTTTGACAGTTAGATTGATTCCGGCTGGTGGTTGTCATACATAAGCGAGATGGATATAAGTGGATAACATGACCTGGAAGCAACCGGATTGTGGCCCTGAAATTGCATCCATTATTGTTTTTTAAGCTCCTTGTACATGAGTCCAGAAATCCCAGGCCCATGATGCAGCAATGTTTTTCGTGTAAAAGAAGCATGCATGTGCTGCACGACCATGTCCAATAATTGTCTTGACAACTTGGGTTTCCAAATTAATTTTAGTTATAGTTTTTCTTCCTTTTTTCTGAAATAACCCATCATCCATTATATTAATTAAGATAAAGTTATACAGTCGCTTATTACAAAACACGGAGTATGTCACACAGGATGGAACAGACCTACCCAAAGCTCATCACCTCTAGTATTTGTAAAGAAATTAGCAATCTCATGGGCAACACTATTGCATCTTAACCATGACCAAGGAAACTTGTTGTAGGAGCTGGATATCCCCAACGCCCCTTACTTTAAATCGACAAGGGCTGACCTCTAGTAATCTTTTGAAGCCACATTGAAAGACACCCAAAGATTATCTAGGAACATGATACATTGTCAAAATGGACGCCTTGCCATCCCCAAATATAGCATTAGAAGATAACACCCACTAATTATCCGTGTCTGCGGACTGGTCCTCTCTGTCCACAGACGGATGCGGAAGGAAATTTGCGCGTCGCCGTTGGAGATGCCCTAAGAGCATCAACAACAGGATTTGGCAAATCCGACCCCTCAAACGCCGCGGACACGACCGGACGCGTCCGCGGACAATAATCGGCCACGCCTCAAATATTTTATTCTATAGCGAGACACTTCAAATTAGAAACCTCAAATCTATATTATTACATGTAACGTAAACAAATCTTTAAGCGAAGCTCGTTCGGCTCCGCCGTGCCCATGTCCGGCGGCCGGCTGTGCTCCCCGTAGTGTTGGTCCGGTCGCTCGCAAGGTAGAGTAGGGCATGGGATACGAGTTGGCTCAAGGGACTCAAGGCACCGCCGCCACCCATGCCCTACTCTTTCTCGTCGGAACCCAGAACCCAAATGGTGTCGGTGGACATCAGATCGACGATGGATCCATCCTGGGACGATCTGGCGACATCCACCACGACACGATTGCGGCACCCGGATTGGTGCACCAAACGGGGCGCCAGAGAATGTGACTCCGCCTCGCCGATGTGCACCTCCGCGAGGGCTGCCGCCACCTTGCGCGTCTGCTGCCTCGCACGATGGGCACGCCACCCCATGTTTGCATCAGACGATGCCCATGGTGCGTCCATGGCCTCGGTGCGCCAACAGAGGGGTTGCACGCCCCCCACCAAGTTCAGATGCCAAATGGACCGCACCACCTGTGGTGAGGTAGCGACGACACACCTAGCGCCGGATCCATGCGTTATTTGGGCGTACATAATGGATTCTCGACAGAAGGAGTGCGAGCGCTGCCTCGCACGGGCCTCCTCCCGGGAGTGGCGGAGGGCAAGCCGGATGGCCATCTCCGACGTGGCGGACGCACCCAAGCGTGCCCGGGCGCCGCCATATCTGGGTTGTATATGATGGATGCTGGTCAACCTGGGCTTTTGAGGCCCATTTGAGGCACCTGCCTGGGTCAAAATTTCATGACTGTGCAGTGACCAGGTCGTCCGCCCGGACGTTTGAGGTGGGTTTGGGGTGCCTGGCTGTAATGCTCTAAGGGCATGTACATTGGTTAATAAGACAGACTTATCTTAAGAGCATCTCTAGCAGTATCCGCAAACTGGGCCATCCGCTAAAATAACCGCCGGTTTGGCCCAGTTTGCGGGATGCATCCTGTATCACCGGCTCGAGCAAATCCGCCAAATCGGTCTGTCCTGGAATTTTTTTTGTGGGATCACTCTTCCGTGAGCCCATTTCCTCCATATGTGCGGGAATCCACCCGATTTTGCCGAATCCCCTTTCGGTTGGCGCATAGCACTTCTGTCGGCTTCCGTTTCCCACCTTCCGCCCTGATGCCGCTGCCCATCCGTCCTGCGACCTTGCTGTCCGGCCTTCCCGCGCCGGAATCAGCCGGATAGACACACCGTCGCCCCCGGATGCGCCATATCATCCTCCGACATTGCTGGTCCGTTCGCCCGGGCCTCCCACGGCTCCAACTCCTCCTGCCGCCTCTCCAATCCCTCCCGCCCCCGCCACCCTCAAGAGGAAGAGGCAAGGCAACCATCTCGTCCAAAGCGGCGCACCCACGCGGCATCACCGAGCGTCGCCCCCGCTCCGGCTCCACGCCCCCAAGAGGAGGAAGACCGCCTTGACCGGCCCCGCCTCAACCGGCCCCGCCGGTGCGCGGGCGAAGCCTCCGAGGAAGAAGGTGATCACGTCAAGGGGTCATGCTCCTCCTCTGCCTCCGGCCGACCCCCAGCATCCACATTGATGGCCAAGCCGCTGACCATGCCTACAAGGTGTTCGATGAAACAGTTGGGAGGTAAAAAAAATCTTTTGCTTGCTTTGCACAGGTCATCTCCATTTTCGGTCTTTAGGAACATTTGCTTGAGCTATGGCCGTCGTTTTTTGTAGCCAAAACATGCCCTACACATATACGGAGATGTTGGCCAAGAGCACGGTGAATTTGAGTGCCCCTCTTGGTGATTTCGATGCATCATACGTTGAGGTTGACGCGGAGGTGCATGATGAGAATAAAGATGATGATGATGTGCAAGAGATCCTGGAGGCCGACTATGATGCTAGGTTGGGAAGGACCAGCAACTACACCGAGACAGAGGATGTGTGCTTAGTGAAAGCATGGGAAAGCATCTCTCTTGACTCCATCACCAGCAAGGATCAAACGTATGGCAACTATTGGCAAAGGATCGAAGATAAATTTCATCAAATGATGCCATTCCCATTCGGCCGGAACTTGAATGGCCTTCAAGGCCATTGGGACACCATCAACAAAGCTTTCTCCCGTGGGCCTGTATGCTTGGAGCAAGTGCGGAATGCACCACCAAGTGGCTCCACTATTGATGATTATATGAGCATTTCTTCATCTTCAAGTTCCTAACCGTGTCCATAGGAAGATTATAAGCTTATACTTGTCTCAATGTTTGTTTGTAGGATCGCATCGCCAATGTGTACTACAACCAAATCCCGGCCTCCAATGGCCGGTCATTCAATCTTCAACATTGTTGGAAATGGTCCATGATAAGGAGAAGTAGAGGGTGAGGGACAAGGAATCCCCTTCAAAGAGAGACATGAAAGTGGACTTTGAGGATGATGATGATTGTGATGATGCACCAAGAGGAGGAAGAAACAAGGGCAAGCCGGATGGAACCAAGAAGGAGAAAGCAAGAGTCGAGAGGACTTCTGAGGCAATCACTTTGAGGGACCAAATTGGTGAGATGACGAAGATAAAGGAGGCTATGCTAGCCAAGCATTGGGATGCAAAAGTTGACATGGCCGAGAAGAAAGAGAAGCACAAAGAGGAGAAATGGAAAAGGAGGTGTGCTTTCGAGGAGCGCAAGGTCTTCCTAGAGGAGCAAAAGAGGAAGGACGAGAGGACCGTTGAGGAGGACCGGTTCATGATGATGAATCCGGAGGGCATGGATGCAATGGTAAGAGAATTTTTCGAAATAAAAAGAATGGAGATCATGCTCCGGAGGAAGACGGAGCTCCAAAATCTTATGGCCAGTGGTGGTGTTGGGTTTGGAGGGGGCTTTTCTTTTGGCAATGGTGGTGGTGGCTTTGGCATGGGTGGAGGAGGTGGTGCTTCAGCAAGCCAAGTGAATGGTGGTGATGGTGGTCGTGCTCAATCTCCGGTCCAAGTGGATGGCGGTGATAGTGGTGCGAGCTCTCCGGTTCAAGTTCATGAAGATGGTGGTGCGAGCTCTCTGGTTCAAGTTCGTGAAGATGGTGGTGCGAACTCTCCGGTCAATGTGAATGATGGTGATGGAGGTGCTAGGGGCGGTGTTGGTGGCAACGTTCTTCGCAACATTGAGAATGTTGCTTGATTGATCTATGTCCTTTGAGCATCCTTTTCCTTGTTCTATCACGCATTCATGAACCTAAACTTGATACCTCGTTTGTTGCACATGATTTTGGATGTGAGGAACTAGTATGATGATCAACTAGTGATGTATATATATGATGATGAACTTGATAAATATTTCATTATTATTGTATTTACAGGACAGCGAGTCCTCCGGCGCGGAATAGATCCCTCAAACGCGTCCCGCAAAACATTTGCGGGACAGGTTTACGAGAACTGTTCCGTCAGAGGGCTCACCGTCCCGTAAATATTTTTTGTGGGAGCCCTCAAACGACTTTTGCGGCCGACCGTTTGTGGGATCTGCTAGAGATGCTCTAAACCTTGCATATAATTTCGAGATGACAATAAAAACATGTCTACAATAGGGTATCTCTTAGCCTTATCTTAATTAACTATCTACCCCTAAAATCATGTTAAGACATATTGTGTTAAGAGGTCATCTCTTAAATAAAGGAGAGGCAGCTGTTGTGCGTGCAAGCCCATCCTCTCTCCCCTCACGACCCTCGTGTCGCCTCCCTTGGTGGCGGCGGGGGAACCCTAGCCGCGCCGCCGCGGCTCCCTCCCCACCTCGTCCCACCTCCTCGCCGCCACCGGGCAAGCCCGGGGCGCCAAGGATGGTGGCGGCGAGGCCTCGGTTTCCCTACTTCTGCGTGGGGAACCCCGGATCTGGAGCAGCGACTTCATTGGCAAGGCACGGCCGGCTAGCAGCCGTGCGGGTCGTGGATTTGGTGTCCCGACCGCGCGGGCGGCGGGATCCGGTGGTCGTTGGCGGCCGGCGGCGGCCAGCGCGCGCGATCTGGCGCCTCCCCTCCTCCCCTATTCATCGTGCGGGCCAGCCTGGTCGGACTGTGCTTCCTTTTGGTCGCCGGTTCTATACAGGAGGCGCTGCTGGTGGCGGGGACCTAGTTCGGGCGAAATCCCTGGCCGACCTTGACCGACCGTGCCGACGGTGATGCATGAGGGCGCCGCTCCCCTCCTTGGAGGCGTTGGTATGGACCGATCTCCTCACTTCGCCTTCCCCTAGGTTTCCCGGGCAAAAGCCCTAACTTTGTTGGGCGGTGACGGCGCTCGCGACGCCGTTCCCTTCTTGAAGGCGCCGCTTTCGCAACCTTGAGGTTGGGTGGCGCTTGTGGGTGGTGGGCAGCGGCGTTGGTGCGACTCTATCCTAGCATGGATTTACTTCTGTTGCTTGGAGATGGACTCACGTAGGTGGAGGTCATCGGCTGGCGTCGTGGTGCCGTCAACGGTGGAGGACCCGCCGAGGCTCGCGTAGGTGGAGGTCGTCGTTTGGCGTCGTGGTGGCGTCGATGGCGGAGGACCTGCCAAGGTTGTCACCTCAATCTGCTCTGAAGATGGACTAGTGAAAGACGGCGGCGACGAAACATGTGAGTGCGTCAGACCAGTTTGAGTCCCGGACCTGGCAGATGGCTCGGTCGGGGCCTCCGGCTTTAAATGTTAGGCTTAGGTGAGAGGTCTGGGTATGTGGCCCAGTTTGCAACCCTTCATCATTTGGATAGGAATAACGGCAGATGTTGCCAAGATGGCGGATTTAGGCATATTGTTGTTCTACTTTGTAAGGTTCTCGAGAATAATTAATAGAATGGCCGCATGCATCTCCCAGATGCAGAGGCCGGAGGTCATCCTCCTTTTCCAAAAATCTCTTAAATAAGAGAAAACAAACATTTTTTTATAAGTTCTTTCTCCACCTCAACATTTATCTTACTACATAGCACTCCTAAGATAGTATCATTGTAAATGCCCTAATCTTCTCTTCTGTTTACTGGCCTCGCTTCTCCCACATGTACTGTACCAATGCAATGTTTTTCTATAAGATCCGTCCGAGTTAATTGTTGCTTTGAATCTTGACAGTTTGATTCCGGTTGGTGGTCGTCATGCATCAGGCAGATGGATAGCCCGCAAGCAACCGATTCCGTGATCTCGTAGGCCCCAAACCATATCCATTGCGCATTTTTTAAGGCTCTTGTGTTTGGTCCAAATCGATGGTGTCTACTTCTCCCTCCGTTTCCAAATAATTATCTTTCTAGCCATCTCAAATGGACTATAACATACGGATGTATGTAGATATGTTTTAGAGTGTAGATTCACTCATTTTGCTCCGTATGTAGTCACTTGTTGAAATCTCTAGAAAGACAATTATTTAGGAACGGAGGGAGTAGCAGTGTTCTTCATGTGAAAGAAACATGCATGTGATGCACGATCATGCCCGCCCAATAGCTCACTCAGAGACGGATCCTGACGGCAGATCGGCTGCTGGCACGGCATTGGCCAAACTCATACTTTTGCCTGCTATGATATCGCAGCTTGGAGACGGCAGCGCACTTGGCCATGGAATGCCCATGGGCGCGGCAACTTTGGTCGCAGGTGGCTGCCAGATTCGGCGTTCCTGAGCTCCAGCCAGCCGCGCTGTTTAACCCTCCCTCTCTCACGACTTGGCTCAGCGAGTTGAGTGGCGGCCCGACTACGACAAAATTGGCACGGTCGGTGGCCCTGCTCACCTTGTGGTGGATCTGGAAGGAGCGTAATGCTCGCATCTTCGATGGCGGCATCGAGCGTTCGACTACACAGGTCTTGCACCTCCTTCTAGCGGAGGCGCGCGATTGGGCGCTGGCCGGTGGCCGGCATTTATTGCTGCGAGAATAGGTCTTTTGTAGCTGGCTCTCTAGCCGTCGGGTTGTCTTTCGTTCTTTTGTTTTGGCTTGTTCGCTGGCTTTTGCGCTAGCTTGCAACCTGTAACCGGCTTCTTTGCCCTTCTTCTAATCAATCGAAATACGCAGCTCTCCTGCGTTTATTTCAAAAAAAAAGCTGTTTTCATGCAGCAGTGCCAACATTTTTGTAGAAGAACACATGTGGTTTACGGTCATCTCTAATCAATAACCGTGTTGACAATTTCAACTTCGTGATTACAGTTAAATAGTATAATGTTGCGTATGAAAAGTGCCTAACTCGAGGTGATAACACGGACAACCAAGATTAAATGTGCATACGCATACACTTACCTTACACACATGTGTATTTTTAGTCTTCATTTTTCCATGGGAATGTGTATTTTTTTTTTAGTTATGATGAAGTCGGCCGTAACCTCCTTCAGAGAGTAATTTCTGAAACGTCAGCAAGACAAAAAATAGGCCTCGACCTGATTACATCTTCCCCGGGCCCAAGGATTGTCCAAGGCTCGAAGCCATCACTCTAGAGGCTCGGACCGACCGTCAAGGTGAGATGGTGATTTTGCATTGGTTGACAATGGCGGTGCATGGATGCATGGGAAACTGCTACTCCCTCTGTAAACAAATATAAAACGCTTTAGAGACTTGACACGTAGTAGCTAGCAACATAACCGTTGACTGTTAAGAGGGCTAAAGACCAGTTGAGCCGGAGAGAACAAAGAAGCTATGGATCGAAGAAGCAAAAGGCAAATAGAGGAGAAGGATCACAAACGAAAATGACGAGGTCACGAGGAAGCAACATCTGATCTGACCAGCACCCTTTGCCAGCGGTGATTGACCACGTGGAAAGCAAGAAAACCAATTTACCCGTTGGAGGAAGAGGAACACTGGCACACATCCGACGTGGCACCACGGGACTAGCCACTATGCACACATAAGCCCAAATCCGGATGCTTCTTCCCTTAGTTCTATTGGTTGGGCTTCTCTCACTATCCGTTGTGGCTGCATTATTTCTGTTTGGATCTATATCAGCATTATTGTACTCCTAGCAGTAGTTAATTGTGCTTTGAATCTTTGACAGTCAGACTGATTCCGGTTGGTGGTCGTCATGCATTAGGGACATGGATACGTAGATAACATGACCTGTAAGCGACCGATACCCACAAGACTGTGGCCCCGGAATTGCATCCATTATTGTTTTTTAAGCCCCTTGTACATGAGTCCAGAACTCCAGGTCCATGATGCAGAATTGTTCTTCGTGTAAAACAAACATGCATGTGCTGCACGACCATGTCCAATAATTGTCTTGACAACTTGGGTTTCTAAATTAATTTTAGTTATAGCTTTTCTTATTTATTTTTCTGAAATAACTCCTCACCCATTATATTAATTAAGATAAAGTTAGTATTTATTAAAAAATAGCAATATCATGGGCAACCCTATTGCATCTCTGTTAACCTTGACCAAGGGATCTTGTTGTAGGAGCCGGCTATCTCCAACGCCTCTCAGTTTAAGTCCACGAGAGGGCTGACCTCATAACTTTTTGCAATAAGGCAGTCAGAGTCCAAGATGATAGGATTATGCATCGCCGAAGCAACATTACATCCTGCCAAGCTTGCATGGAGCTCCGCTTCCTCCACACTCAACACGCTATGTGGAAATCACACGGTGACAAAAGGACCACCCCCTCATAATCTATCACCACAACTCCAATGCTAGCAAAACCTTCATCGGCCATGAAGTTAGCATTGACATTGATCTTGATTATCCCTACAGGAGGCGCCTCCCAGGCCATACATAGTAACATGTCTAAAGGGATGCCAACCTGCTCAACAACTAATTTACCTTTATCAAGGCCGGAAGCAAACGTATCTTTTGAAGCCACCTTGGAAGACACTCAAAGATTATCCGGAATGTAATCCATGTTGAAATAATTTTTGGGACAGAGGGAGTAGAAGTTAAGAAGCACAACAACAATTCGGAGCTAGGACAACTACCCCCAAATTACAAAGAAGCGTATGCAGGAAAAAACGCACACGAACAAGCCCACATAATTGACACAACTTGGCAAGCCAGTATATATATTGGTTTCGCTTCTCCCACATGTACTGTACTGATGCATTGTTGGTTTTCTATTAGATCCATCAGCATTATTGCACTAGCTAATTGTTGCTTTGAATCTTGGTAGTTTGATTCTGGTTGGTGGTTGTCATGTACTCCTACTGTATTACGGAGATGGATAAACCGGAAGCAACCGATTCCGTGATATTGTGGGCCCCTAAACGATATCCATTATTGCACATTTTTAAGGGCCTTCTATTAGTCCAAATCGATGATTTGGTTCTTTTTGTCAACAAAACATGTGATGATGCACGATGGTGACCAATAGCTGTCTGCATGTAGCAGTACCAACATTTTTTCTAGAAGGAAACATGTGATTCACGGTTACCTCTAATCAATAACCGTGTTGACAATTTCACCTTCTAGATTAGTTGTAGTTATCACGATGTACCTTGTTAGTTGTTACACCGCCTTGAGTTAGGGACCTTTCATACGCGACAATATATATTTAATTCCACACATGTATTTTTTTGAAGTTATGAAGTCGATCGTAACTGATAAAACTCAAATGGTAAGCAACTACAATATATATGTCCATGAATGGACGCATTGCACAAACACGACGATTACATAGAGGTGTGACAGTTGTGGAGAGAGAGAGAGAGAGAGAGAGAGAGAGAGAGAGAGAGAGACGTGTCGGTTTCCAAAGGGCATACGACAGTTGCCAAGGGGAGATTTTCCATGTCAATTCATCATAATCCCTTAGAAAAGAATATACTTCCTTCTTCTCAAAGTATAAAGCACGCTTGACTATGGTGAAACAATAACCTCCTTTGGCAACCACCTCCTGGTATGCGGGCAAGACGAAAAATAGGCCTTAACCTGGTTACGACTTCTCTGGGCTCTAGGGTTATCCCAAGCCATCACTCTAGACGCTCGGGAAGTGGCATGATGGCGAATTTGCATTGGCACCACATGACAAGGCACTATGCATAAGCCGATTCCGGATGCTTCTCTTCGTTCTCAGGGCTGTGTCTCTCTCGTCTATTGTAGCTGCATTATTTTGTGTTTGGAGCTATCAGCATTATTGTACCATTAGTTAATTGTGCTTTGAATCTTTGATAGTTAGATCGATTCCGGTTGGTGGTTGTCATGCATTAGGGAGATGGATAAGTGGATAACATGACCTGTAAGCAACCGATGCCCACAAGATTGCGGCCCCGAAATTGTATCCATTATTGGTTTTTAAGCCCCTTGTACATGAGTCAGAACACTCCAGGCCGATGATGTAGCAATGTTCTTGGGTAAAAGAAGCATGCATATGCTGCACAACCATGCCCAATAATTGTCTTGACAACTTGGGTTTCTAGATTAATTTTAGTTATAGTTTTTCTTATTTATTTTCCAGAAATAACCCCTCACCCATTACATATTACTTAAGATAAAATTATACAATCGGTTACTACAAAATATGTCACACAGGACGGAACAGCCCTACCCAAAGCCCATCAGCTCTAGTATTTGTAAAAAAGTTAGCAATCTCATGGGCAACCTTATTGCATCTCTTAACCTTGACCAATGAAACTTGTAGGAGCCGGATATCCCCAACACCTCTCATTTTAAATCCATGAGGGCTGACCTCATTAGACAAATAATTTTTGCAATAAGGCAATCAGGGTCCAAGATGATAGGATTTTTTTTTTCAAAAACGGAATGACCCCAGCCTCTACATCATCATGATGCACACATCCATCAGATGACAGGATTATGCATCGCCGAAGCAATATGACGTTCTGCCAAGCTTGCATGGAGCTCTGCGTCCTCCACACTGTGTGGAAATCACACGGTGACAAAAGGACCACCCCCTCATAATCTATCGCCACAATTCCAATGCTAGGAAAACCTTCGCTGGCAATGAGGCTAGCATTGACATTCTACAGGAGGCGCCCCCGAGGCCATACATAGTAACAAGTTAAAAGGGGTGCCAACATGCTCAGCAACCAATTTACCTTTATCAAGACGGGAAGGAAGAGTATCTTTTGAAACCACATTGAAAGGCACCCAAAGATTATCCAGGAAAATAATACATACCAAAATGGATGCCTTGCCGTCCCCAAATATCACATTACAGGATAACATGTCACTAGTGATCATCTATAACTGGTAATTGTGTTGGCAATTTTGAGTTTACATATACATAATTTTTTAGGTTAGGGGATCCTTATATTTCGTCGACGTCCGTTACACACATATGTAGTTTTTAATCAAGGAAGTCCTCTTCGCCAAGCATTTTCCAAAAGCAAACAAGGAGATAAAATGAATTGCCGTCCATGTGTTCACTCACGGTTGTATCTCCTTCCATCTATAGGGTGCTCTGAACCCCACACCTGTCGACTTCCACTCGGCAAGCAACTAGACAATGTAATATTGGTTAACATTTGGTATCGAACACACATGCACACCCTCATTAGAAAAATACAGGTACATGCAATAGCGAGGTCGGTCAATGTAACTCTTCACAAGTTATTTCCGAAAACGAATCCGATAAAACACGCCTAAACCTATTCCTTCATGATTACATCTTCTTTGGGCTTTAGGATTGTCCCAAGCCACGACTTTAGATGCTTGGGCCGCGTCAGAGTTGGAGAATTCATGGTTGTTGTCAAAGGTGATGTGCATGGAGGAACCGGTTGTCAAAGACCAATAAAACACGCGTCTGGTTGTAAAATTGAACATAGTAGCCAACTCAAAACTAAGATAGGAAAGAAATGTCCAAAAGCTATCGAGCAATGTACATGCGCGCGCGCACATACATGGAGAACCAACCTGTCGTTGGATGATGATACCAGTAGCTGTATACAATCTTTTCTCCTCCCTATTCGGAACCTAATTAATATAGGGTGTCTAGCAATGGACTGGATCTCAGCAACTTTCCTAAAACGAAATGGATCCGCCGATCTTCTTGGGTCAATGCCCCCCTACCCTTGATCCAGTTCCCTTCTAAAAAAAATACTGTGGAATGGAAAATAAAAATGGCCTTCCTTTTCCTTGGCATCCCTGGTCTGGTTGGCCCACGCAGAGGCCAGTCGCCGCATCCTACGCACGCGCTTGCATCCCGCGCCTTGCCATTTTTACTCTCCCCGCCAACTATAAATCGCGCTCGCCGGGGGGAGCCATGCCTATCCATTCCTTCCACCCGTCGACCGATCCGCCGTAATCGATTCATAGAAATTTTCTTGGAAATCGTCGTCGATGGAGTCCCGGGCCATTAGCCCCGGCGAGACGGCGCTGCCGTACGCGTACGCGCCGCTGGCCCCGTCCGACGTCGCGGAGGAGCGCCGGGGCGGCGGCGGCGGGGTGAGGTGGCGCGCGTGCGTCGCCGTGCTGGCCGCGTCGGCCGTGGTGGTGCTGGTCGTGGCCAGCGCGCTGGCCGGGTCCGGCAGGGTGGACCGGGTCGTGGGCGGCGACGTGGTCGCGGACATGCCGCCGCTGGCGGAGACGGCGCGGAGCCGCGGCCGGGACGCCGGCGTGTCGGAGAAGACCTCCGGCGCGGCGGACGAGATGGTGGGGCTCCTCGGCGCCGGCGGCGACGCCGACGGGTTCCCGTGGAGCAACGCCATGCTGCAGTGGCAGCGCACCGGCTTCCATTTCCAGCCCGAGAAGAACTGGATGAACGGTACGTGCACGATCCATCCATTCCTCCATTAATCCCTTCCTTTTCCGGCGATTCAGATTCACATGAATTCCATTAATTTCTACGCGTTGTTAATCCGATCGATCAAGAAGCTGACTGGCTTTGCTCTTTGTTTGCTGGCGGCGATCGGCGGCGGCCTCCTCCCACTCCGGCGATGGACATGGATGCATGCATGCAGATCCCAACGGTTAGTACTCCTCGTCAACCGGTCCATGGATAGAATATTCTCGTTCAGCATCTCTTTTACCACTCGCTCGATGGCCGGCTGTCGCGGAAACTATTACCGATCGGAGTAGATAGATAACTCAAGCATCTTTTTGGGTATTTTGACTGAATCTGGATCGAGCTTGCAACGGCAGGTTAGTTGGTTTGGTTAGTTGTCAGAAAAGAAACCGAACGCAGAAATAAAACCGCGCGTGCGTCCGTGTTGCATGCACCTCTATAGCTACCTAGCTAGCAACGTGCCAGCAGATCCACAACAAAACGTAGAAATAAAAACGGCCAGCACAGTGATCATCATGTGTCTCTCATGTACATACACATCTGTTCAAACTTCTTATTTGCTGTTGTAAATTACATCTGTTCAAACTCCTTTTTGTATTCAAACTCGATAGGTCATGCATGCACATCATATGGGTCCGCCAACGCAGCTACAGAGATGTGCCAACAAAGCACCCGTGATCATCTCGCAAAAAAAAGAAAATCCGCCACCCACATGGGCGCGCACGTCCACCTAATCACCGAATCGACCTTTAATTTCATAATGATCTAATTTGATTTCTTTGTGTTGCATCGCAGGTCCCGTGTACTACCGCGGATGGTACCACCTTTTCTACCAGTACAACCCGGAGGGGGCGGTGTGGGGGAACATCGCGTGGGGCCACGCCGTGTCCCGCGACCTCATCCACTGGCGCCACCTCCCCCTCGCCATGGTGCCCGACCAGTGGTACGACATCAACGGCGTCTGGACCGGCTCCGCCACCGTGCTCCCCGACGGCTCCCTCGTCATGCTCTACACCGGCTCCACCAACGCCTCCGTGCAGGTCCAGTGCCTCGCCGTCCCCGCCGACCCCAACGACTCCCTCCTCCGCAACTGGACCAAGTACGAGGCCAACCCTATCCTCGTCCCGCCGCCCGGCATCGGCGACAAGGACTTCCGTGACCCCACCACCGCATGGTTCGACGAGTCCGACAAGACCTGGCGCACCGTCATCGGCTCCAAGGACAACCACGGCCACACCGGCATTGTCATGACCTACAAGACCAAGGACTTCATCAACTACGAGCTCATCCCCGGTCTGCTCCACAGTGTCCCCGGCACCGGCATGTGGGAGTGCATCGACTTCTACCCCGTCGGCGGCGCCGATGGCTCGGAGGAGCTGTACGTGATGAAGGAGAGCAGCGACGACGACCGCCACGACTGGTATGCGCTCGGGAGGTACGACGCCGCGGCCAACAAGTACACGCCGATCGACGCGGAGATGGACGTAGGCATCGGGCTGAGGTACGACTGGGGCAAGTTCTACGCGTCCAAGACCTTCTATGACCCCTCCAAGAACCGCCGCGTGCTCTGGGGGTGGATCGGCGAGACCGACTCCGAACGCGCCGACGTCGCCAAGGGATGGGCGTCCCTCCAGGTAACGAACCAATATTTGTGTCAAATTCCTTTTACTACCTCCGTCCCGGTGTATAAGTCATTCGCGTAGTTTTAGGTTGATAATTTAACTATCTAAATATGTATTATATGTGACAAAAAATATATATTTAGAAACTACATCCGTGTGAAAATTAGTGATATACTTTTCATGACATATAACACATATTTAATTTCTTAAATCGATGACCTAGAACTACGCGAATGACTTATACACCCGGACGGAGGAAGTACCATGCGATATAGTCGTCGCTGTTCTCTCTGTCATGCATGCATATGGATTGGATTGGGTTGAAGAACATGTCGCTGTAGCTCGCGTGCTTGATTAGCTAGCTGTCGCGGTCTCGTCGTTGCACGTTTCTTTCTTGCTTAACCACCTACCAATAGCAGCTGGTTGTAGCTAGGTCGCTGCTGGAGATTGAAATCTTCAGCTTTAAGATGACAGCTACAACGACATGGTCGGTCGCCCGGTCGTGATCGTGTACTACAATTTACTGGGAAAATGATTTGAAAACGTGCATGCATGTTCCCTCCAAACTTTTGTTAATTCCAGTTGACCAAACAACAAACAAACGCGTAGTACATTTTCTTCTCCAATCTGTACAAGTTTGCCCTTTTTGTGAATCTTTTAATCCTCGTGGTACGCGGGACATGTTAATTAATCACTAACCTACTTATCAATGGATCTCTAACATATTAGGCCGGCTGCCTTTGCTTTGATCGATAGGTTGGTTAATGAGTGCAGATCAAGCCTGCTTGTTTCTCTCCAAACACGGCAACTCGTGCAGCCCTACGGCTACGACACATGTGCATGCCACGTCGATCCCACGTGTAACCATGTGCCTTAGATAAATATATGGATTGGGTGTTGCCCGTTGCTATGATTGAGGGACGACGCAACCGTATCTTAATTTGTCCGGTCCCGGCTAACCACCAAATTCAAACTTTCTGTCTGGAGTTGTGGATCTCTATGTTACCCTACTTAAATCAATTATTACCACTTGGTCGTGCAACCCCATTTTCTATGCTTATGTGTGAGGCATCTCACACCATTGCTATTCATGTTTCTTTTTCCCCAAGTTTTTGTTTCCAACGTGCTTTGTTCATGATTGATTCGATGGTACGAGTGACAGGATGGTTTATCTAAAACTAATCTATGTATGTGCATTTGTCATGCAGTCGATCCCGAGGACGGTGGAGCTGGACGAGAAGACCCGAACCAACCTCATCCAGTGGCCCGTGGTCGAGATCGAGACGCTCCGCATCAACTCCACCGACCTCGGCGGCACCACCATCGACACCGGCAGTGTGCTCCCTCTCCCGCTCCGTCGCGCCACCCAGCTCGACATCGAGGCCACCTTCCACCTTGACACCTCCGCCATCGCTGCCGTCAACGAGGCTGACGTCGGCTACAACTGCAGCACCAGCGGTGGTGCTGCCAACCGTGGCGCTCTCGGTCCTTTCGGACTCCTCGTCCTTGCTGACGGTGCCCTCAAGGAGCAGACGGCGGTGTACTTCTACGTGTCGAGGGGCCTCGATGGGGGCCTCCAGACCCATTTCTGCCAGGACGAGTCACGGTCGTCGCTAGCCCAGGACGTCGTGAAAAGGGTGGTCGGCTTCACCGTGCCTGTGCTCGACGGTGAGGATCTATCCCTCAGGGTGCTGGTGGACCACTCGATCGTGGAGAGCTTCGCCATGGGTGGAAGGTCCACCGCGACATCGAGGGTGTATCCGACGGAGGCCATCTACGCCGCCGCTGGCGTGTACCTTTTCAACAACGCCACCGGCGCTGCCGTCACCGTGGAGAAGCTCGTGGTGCACGAGATGGACGACTCCTACAACCAGATCTTCACGGCCGACGATGCCTCAGCCGCCTTGTAGCTGCAATTAATCAAGCTCTTGGCCCGGTAATGCATATTCACCCATACTACATATTATGATTCGATTGATCGCATTGATCGATCGGCGACTTCCTCCCTCATGGATGGATGGAGATGGAGTACTAGCTACTCTAGTCATCCTCCTGTTTGTTTGTTGTTTTTTCTTCCTTTTGGATTTTGGGTTTTTGGTGAGATGAATTAGTTAGATGATTTGTTGGCAGGATGATTACTGCCTTCCAAGTGTAACTATTGGCAGGATGGATATGTATCCTGCGGCTGGACTATGATGATGATGATGATGATGATGATCATATTGATCAATCAATTGTAAATGAAATTATTGGGGAAAGAGCGGGGTACGCGTGTGCGCTGCCACCAATTTTTCGAAATGAAATTTTCTGACTTCCAACTTGTACGCACGGTGCTAACACTCATGGATTTAATCACAATTTAATATCTGCTGTCCACTCGATCTAGAGCCCGTGTGGTAAGATTTCTGAATTGGTGTAACTAGGACAGTTTCTTTCTTTCTGATGTCTTATTGGTACCGTATTCTCTTGGGGCCCCTTCTTCTTCTTTTTGCAGGGTAGGGGCGTAAATGAAAAAGAAAACAGTTAACCAAGCAAGGAGATTAATAGATAACCGTATGTAGTGTGTGGCTTACGGTTCAACTACATTTGATTTATTTTTTTGACATGACATTCGAAATTTCGATGGAAGGTTCGATGTCTGATCCTCATTTTTTTTTTTGCCTTTGTCTGATTGTCTAAAAAACTGCCCAATAACGCCACAAATCTTGAGGATCAGACATTGGCCAAAAAAAGTCTTTATTGTGCTGTACCAGGACAGCCGGTTTCATTCGGTCACATAATTCAGCCTGCTACGCTATACAGGAACTAGCTTCAATGCGGTGCAGTTTTGGCCCGTTCACACATGCTGGCTGAAGCAATAATTGCAAATGGGCCTCTGCAGCCAGAGCCAGTTTTAGTGAAATATTTCTCAACCCAAAAAAATAGTGAAATATTTTTCATTCTACTTTTCTACTTATATTCAATAATATTTTACAACTACACATAATCAAGTATAATAAGTCATATGTATTTTAATTTCAGTTCATGTGTTACTAATCTAAATATTTATATTCCACACAATCAAATCTCAATGAAATTTTTTGATTCCGTGGCAACACGCAGGATATCATCTAGTTAGCTAACGGACTGCTGCATATAACAGGGAACTGCAACGGTGTGTTTCTTTCAGTTTTGGGAACATTCTATAAGCTTTCTTCACTTGTTTTAATTTTTATTTTCCCTTAGTTTCTTGTTTTTCTGTTTGGTTCTTTATAATCTATATTGTGTTTATTTTAACAAAATAATGATTAGTTTTTTCAAGTTTTCATTTTTAATATTAACTATCTTTTTTTCAAAATCATGAAATGATTTGAAATTCACGAACGGTTTTTAAATTCATGAGTTTTTTTACATCTTTTGAAGTATGATTTTTTTAATCTATAAAAAAGGGTATCTGGTTTTTTCATGAACCAATGGTTGGCTAGCAAGAGAAAGAGCGATTTTTGTATATGGCTTGCAAAACTACCTCAATGGACCGCCCTTCCAACATATGCATGAGCTCCAGGCACGAACTTCGGTGCCTCAAGCATCAAGGAAGAAAGTCTATACTATGAGCGTCTTTATCAAAACCATTAATTCTTGTTGGCATGCTGGAAGAATAACCAGACTACTACAAATGAATGTGTGATACGTCTATTTTGTATCATGTTTTTACTGTTATTTATAATGTTTTTGTCATTATTTCATTTTATGATGCAATTCTAATGTCTTTTTCTCTTCATGTTTGTTTGTTGTTTTTTCTTCCTTTTGGATTTTGGGTTCTTGGTGAGATGGATTAGTTAGATGATTTGTTGACAGGATGATTACTGCTTTCCAAGTGTAACTATTGGCAGGATGGATATGTATCATGTGGCAGGACTATGATTGATGATGATGATTATATTGATCGATTAATTGTAAATGGAATTATTGGGGAAAGAGCGGGGTACACGCTGCCACCAATTTTTCAAAATGAAAATTTTATACTACATGGATTTAAACGTAATTTAATTTTGATTGTCCACTTGATATGGAGCTTGTATTATAAGATTTCTGAATTGTTGTAACTAGGACGATTTATTTCAATCCGTCGTTTTGTTTGTTCTGTATTCTCTTGGGGGGGCTGATGGAAATATGCCCTAGAGGCAATAATAAAGTTGTTATTTATATTTTTTTATATCATGATAAATATTTATTATTCATGCTAGAATTGTATTAACCGGAAACTTGATACATGTGTGAATACATAGACAAAACAAAGTGTCCCTAGTAATGCCTCTACTTGACTAGCTCATTAATCAAAGATGGTCGACATGTTTTGTCATTTGATGAACGGGATCACATCATTAGGAGAATGATGTGATGGACAAGACCCATCCCTTAGCTTAACATAATGATCGTTAAGTTTTATTGCTATTGCTTTCTTCATGACTTATACATATTCCTTTGACTATGAGATTATGCAACTCCCGAATACCGGAGGAAACGTCACAACGTAACTGGGTGATTATAAAGATGCTCTACAGGTTCTCCGAAGGTGTTTGTTGGGTTGGCATAGATCGAGATTATGATTTGTCACTCCAAGTATCAGAGAGGTATCTCAGCTGGGCCCTCTCGGTGATGCACATCATGATAAGCCTTGCAAGCAATGTGATTAATGAGTTAGTTGCGGGATGATGCATTACAAAACGAGTAAAGAGACTTGCCTGTAACGAGATTGAACTAGGTATGAAGATACTGACGATCGAATCTCGGGCAAGTAACATACCGATGACAAAGGGAATGACGTATGTTGTCATTGCGGTTTGACTGATAAAGATCTTCGTAGAATATGTAGGAACCAATATGAGCATCCAGGTTCCGCTGTTGGTTATTGATCGAAGATGTGTCTCGGTCATGTCTACATAGTTCTCGAACCCATAGGGTCCGCACGCTTAACGTTCGATGACGATTTGTATTATGAGTTATGTGTTTTGGTGACCAAAGATTGTTTGGAGTCCTGGATGAGATCACGGACATGACGAGGAGTCTCGAAATAGTCGAGAGGTAAAGAGTGATATATTGGACGATAGTATTCGTACACCGAAATGGTTTCGGGGCGTTTCGGATATTTATTGGAGTACCGAGGGGTTACCGGAACCCCCAGGGAAAGTAATAGGCCAACATGGGCCATAGGGGGGAGAGAGGGCAGCCCACAAGGTGTGGCAC
>NC_041392.1:3629626-3644924 GCF_002162155.2 Triticum dicoccoides
CCCTCTCCTTTCCCCTTTCCCCCTCCAAGAGAAGGAGGGGGGTGACTAGGACTAGGAGTCCTAGTGCCCCCCACTTGGCGCGCCCTCTAGGGTCGGCCTCCTCCCCTCTCCTCTGTATACGGGGGCAGGGGGCACCCCAAAGCACATCAGTTGTTCTCTTAGCCGTGTATGGTGCCCCCTGCACAGTTTACTCCTCCGGTCGTATTGTCGTAGTGCTTAGGCGAAGCCCTGCGTGGATCACATCACCATCACCGTCACCACGCCGTCGTGCTGACGAAACTGTCTCTCGACACTTTGCTGGATCAAGAGTTCGAGGGACGTCATCGAGTTGAATGTGTGCAGAACTCGGAGGTGCCATACGTTTAGTGCTTGATCGGTTAGAACGCGAAGACATTCGACTACATCAACCGCGTTAAGCTAATGCTTCCACTTTCGGTCTACAAGGGTACGTGGACACACTCTTCCCCTCTCGTTCGTATGCATCTCCTAGATAGATCTTGCGTGATCGTAGGAAATTTTTTGAAATTGCATGCTACGTTCCCCAACAGTGGCATCTGAGCCAGGTCTATGTGTAGATGATATACACGAGTAGAACACAAAGAGTTTTGGGCGATCATAGTCATACTGCTTACCACCAATGTCTTATTTTGATTCGGCGGTATTGTTGGATGAAGCGGCCCGGACCAACCTTACATGACCACGTTCATGAGACCGGTTCCACCGACAGACATGCAACTTTTTTTTTGCATAAAGGTGGCTGGCGGGTGTTTGTTTCTCCGACTTTAGTTGAATCGAATTTGACTATGGCCGGTTCTTGTTGAAGGTTAAAACAGCAAACTTGACGATTGTTGTGGTTTTGATGCGTAGGTAAGAACGGTTCTTACTAGAAGCCTATAGCAGACACGTAAAACTTGCAACAACAAAGTAGAGGACGTCTAACTTGTTTTTGCAGGGCATGTTGTGATGTGATATGGTCAAGACATGATGTGATATATGTTATTGTATGAGATGATCATGTTTTGTAAAAGTTATCGGCAATTGGTGGGAGTCTTATGGTTGTCGCTTTATTGTATGAAATGCAATCGGCATGTAATTGCTTTACTTAATCACTATGCGTTAGCAATAGTTGTAGAAGCAATAGTTGGCGAGACGACAACGACGCTACGATGGAGATCAAGGTGTCAAGCCGGTGACGATGGACATCATGACGGTGCTTTGGAGATGGAGGTCAAAGGCACAAGTTGATGATGGCCATATCATGTCACATATTTTGATTGCATATGATGTTTATCTTTTATGCATCTTATTTTGCTTAGTACGGCGGTAGCATTATAAGATGACCCCTCACTAAATTTCAAGGAATAAGTGTTCTCCCTGAGTATGCACCGTTGTGACAGTTCGTCGTGCCGAGACACCACATGATGATCAGGTGTGATAAGCTCTACGTTCACATACAACGGGTGCAAGATAGTTTTGCACGTGCAGAATACTCAGGTTAAACTTGACGAGCCTAGCATGTACAAACATGGCCTCGGGACACTGAGAACGAAAGGTCGAACTTGAATCATATAGTAGATATGATCAACATAAAGATGTTCACCATTGAAAACTACTCCATCTCACGTGATGATCGGACATGGTTTAGTTGATATGGATCACGTGATCATTTAGATGACTCGAAGGATGTCTATCTAATTGGGAGTTCTTTAGTAATATGATTAATTGAACTTAAATTTACCATGAACTTTGTCCTGATAGTTTTTGCATATCTATGTTGTAGATCAATGTCCCGTGCTACCGTTCCCTTGAATTTTAATGTGTTCCTAGAGAAAGCTAAGTTGAAAGATGATGGTAGCAACTACACGGACTGGGTCCATAACTTGAGGATTATCCTCATTGCTGCACAGAAGAATTACGTCCTTGATGCACCGCTAGGTGCAAGGCCTGCTGCAGGAGCAACTCCGGATGTTATGAACGTCTGGCAAGCTAAATCTGATGACTACTCGATAGTTCAGTGTGCCATGCTTTACGGCTTAGAATCGTGACTTCAAAGACATTTTGAACTTCATGGAGCATATGAGATGTTTCAGGAGTTGTAGTTAATATTTCAAGCAAATGCCCGAGTTGAGAGATATGAAGTCTCCAACAAGTTCTATAGCTGCAAGATGGAGGAGAATAGTTCTATCAGTGAACACATACTCCGAATGTCTGGGTACCATAACCACTTGACTCAGCTGTTAATCTTCCGGATGATAGTGTCATTGACAGAGTTCTTCAATCACTGCCACCAAGCTATAAAGGCTTCGTGATGAACTATAATATGCAAGGGATGAACAAGACGATTCCCGAGCTCTTCGCAATGCTCAAGGCTGTGGAGGTAGAAATCAAGAAGGAGCATCAAGTGTTGATGGTTAACAAGACCACTAGTTTCAATAAAAAGGGAAAAGGGAAGAAGGGGAACTTCAAGAGGAATATAGCAAGCAAGTTGCTGCTCCCTGGAAGAAGCTCAAGTCTGGACCTAAGCCTGAAACTGAGTGCTTCTACTACAAAGGGACCGGTCACTGGAAGCGGAACTGTCCCAAGTATTTGGCGGATAAGAAGGATGGCAAAGTGAAAGGTATATTTGATATACATGTTATTGATGTTTACCTTATTAATGCTCGTAGTAGCGCCTGGGTATTTGATACTGGTTCTGTTTCTCATATTTGCAACTCGAAACATGGGCTACAGATTAAACAAAGATTGGCTAAGGACGAGGTGATGATGCGCGTCAGAAATGGTTCGAAGGTCAAGTGATCGCCATTGGCACGCTACCTCTACATCTACCTTCGGGATTAGTTTTAGACCTGAATAATTGTTATTTGGTGCCAGCTGATACATCTCCGTCGTATCTACTTTTCTGAACACTTTTGCCCTTGTTTTGGACTCTAACTTGCATGATTTGAATGGAACTAACCCGGACCGATGCTGTTTTCAGCAGAATTACCATGGTGTTATTTATGTGCAGAAACAAAAGTTCTTGGAATGACCTGAAACTTCACGGAACATATTTTTGGAAATAATAAAAAATCCTTGCAAAAGATGAAGACCAGGGGGCCCACACCCTAGCCACGAGCGTGGGGGGCGCGCCTGCCCCACTAGGGCGCCTCCTACCTCGTGGCCCCCCTGGAGCTCCTCCGACCTCGACTCCAACTCTATATATTTCCTTTTGGGGAGCAAAAAATATAGAAGAAGGATTCATCGCGTTTTACGACACGGAGCCGCCGCCAAGCCCTAAAACCTTTCGGGAGGGCTGATCTGGAGTCCGTTCGGGGCTTCGGAGAGGGGAATCCGTCGCCATCGTCATCATCAACCATCCTCCATCACCAATTTCATGATGCTCACCGCCGTGCGTGAGTAATTCCATCGTAGGCTTGCTGGACGGTGATGGGTTGGATGAGATTTATCATGTAGTCGAGTTAGTTTTGTTAGGGTTTGATCCCTAGTATCCACTATGTTCTGAGATTGATGTTTCTATGACTTTGCTATGCTTAATGCTTTTCACTAGGGCCCGAGTGCCATGATTTCAGATCTGAACCTATTATGTTTTCATCAATATATGAGAGTTCTTGATCCTATCTTGCAAGTCTATAGTCACCTATTATGCGTTATGATCCGTTAACCCCGAATTGACAATAATCGGGATACTTACCGGTGATGACCGTAGTTTGAGGAGTTTATGTATTCACTATGTGTTAATGATTTGGTCCGGTACTCTATTAAAAGGAGGCCTTAATATACCTTAGTTTCCATTCCGACCCCGCTGCCACGGGAGGGTAGGACAATAGATGCCATGCAAATTCTTTTCCATAAGCATGTATGACTATATTCGGAATACATGCCTACATTATATTGATGAATTGGAGCTAGTTCTTTGTCACCCTAGGTTATGACTGTTACATGATGAACCGCATCCGGCATAATTCTCAATCACTGATCTATTATCTATGAGCTTTCCATATATTGTTCTTCGCTTATTTACTTTTCCGTTGCTATTGTTACAATCACTACAAAATACCAAAAACATTACTTTTGCTATTATTACCTTTTGCTACCGTTACCACTACTATCATATTACTTTGCTACTAAATACTTTTTTGCAGATATTAAGTTTCCGGGTGTGGTTGAATTGACAACTCAGCTGCTAATACTTGAGAATATTCTTTGGCCCCCCTTGTGTCGAATCAATAAATTTGGGTTGAATACTCTACCCTTGAAAACTGTTGCGATCCCCTATACTTGTGGGTTATCAAGACTATTTTCTAGCGACGTTGCTGGGGAGCATAGCTCTATTCTTTGAGTCACTTGGGATTTATATCTACTTATCATTATGAAGAACTTGAGAGATCCAAAAACCAAGATTTATCCCTCAACTACGAGGGGAGGTAAGGAACTGCCATCTAGCTCTACACTTGATTCACCTTCTGTTTTGAGTAAGCTTGCGACACCTAAACCTGCTTCTGCTATTCATTCTGATATGTCGCATGTTATTGATGATTCCACTTCTGCTATGCATGATACTTATGATGAAACTATTTCTAGGCTTGATACTACTGTGCCACTTGGTGAATTTCTTGATGAACAACTTGCTAGGGTTAGAGAGAATGAAATTATTGAATCTGATAATATTGATGAAAGTGATGATGAAGACTCTCCCTCTAATCAATATGAATCACCTGTTATTCCTGAGGGTTATGTTTTTGAAAAAGAAGCTACTCTATCTATTTTAGCTTGCAAAGATAGATACTAACTCAAGAGGTTATTAGCTAAATGGAAGCATCAATCTCTTAATGCTAGAATGAAACCTGACCCTGCTTTTGCCACTTCACCTATTTGTGTTACTGATAAGGATTATGAATTATTTGTTGATCCTGATATAATTACTTTGGTTGAATCTGATCCTTTTCATGGCTATGAATCTGAAACTGTTGTGGCACATCTTACTAAATTAAATGATATAGCCACCCTGTTCACTAATGATGAGAGAACTCGCTACTTTTATATCCTTAAAATATTTCTGTTCTCATTAAAGGGTGATGCTAAGATATGGTTTAATTCTCTTGATCCTGGTTGTGTGCGTAGTCCCCGGGATATGATTTATTACTTCTCTACTAAATATTTCCCTGCTCATAAGAAACAAGCTGCTTTGAGGGATATATATAATTTTGTGCAAATTGAAGAAGCGAGTATCCCACAAGATTGGGGGAGGCTTCTCCAATTACTTAATGCTTTGCCTGATCATCCTCTTAAGAAAAATGAAATGCTTGATATCTTTTATAATGGACTAACTGATGCTTCCAGAGATTACCTGGATAGTTGTGTTGGTTCTGTTTTCAGGGAAAGAACACCGGATGAAGCTAAAATTCTATTGAATAATATGTTGACAAATGAAAATAATTAGACACTTCCTGAGCCTATTCCTAAACCAACTCCGAAGAAGAGAGGTGTTCTATTTCTCAGTCCTGAAGATATGCAAGAGGCAAAGAAATCTACGAAAGAAAAGGGTATTAAAGCCGAAGATGTTAAGAATTTACCTCCTATTGAAGAAATACATGGTCTTAATTTACCGCCTGTTGAAGAAACATATGATCTTAATCCTTCACCTATTGAAGAAACTCATGGTATTGATAACCCGACACAGGTAGTAATGGTAAATTCTCTCTATAGATATGATAAAGCTGAAATCCCATTTACTAAGTTTGCTAGCCCATGCTTAGATGAGTTTGATAAATTTATGGTTAAACAAGAAGACTTCAATGCTTATTTTGCTAGAAGATTGAAATATAATTCAAATATGCTTGAACACTTGGGTGATTATATGGCTAATGTTAAAGGTGAACTTAAACTTATTAGTAAACATGCTTCTATGGTTACCACTCAAGTAGAACAAGTACTTAAAGCTCACAATGATTTGCTCAATGAATTGAATAGTAAGAATAATGATTATGATGTTAGAGTGGATACTAGAACTGGTAGAATGACTCAGGAACCTCTGTATCCTAAAGGTCATCCTAAGAGAATTGAGCAAGATTCTCAGAGAAATAATATAGATGCACCTAGTCCTTCTAAAAGGAAGAAAAAGAAAAATGATAGGACTTTGCATGCTTCTAGTGAACCTATTGCTGAAACACCTGAGAATCCAAATGATATTTCTATTTCTGATGCTGAAACACAATCTAGTAATGAACCTGAAACTAGTGATAATGTTAATGATAATGTTCATGTTGATGCTCAACCTAGCAATGATAATGATATAGAAATTGAACCTGCTGTTGATCTTGATAACCCACAATCAAAGAATCAACGTTATGATAAGAAAGACTTTGTTGCTAGGAAACATGGTAAAGAAAGAGAACCATGGGTTTAGAAACCCATGCCTTTTCCTCCCAAACCATCCAAGAAAAAGGATGATGAGGATTTTGAGCGCTTTGCTGAAATGCTTAGACCTATCTTTTTGCGTATGCGATTAACTGATATGGTTAAAATGAATCCTTATGCTAAGTATATGAAAGATATTGTTACTAATAAAAGAAAGATACCGGAAGCTGAAATTTCCACCATGCTTGCTAATTATACTTTTAAAGGTGGAATACCAAAGAAACTTGGAGATCCAGGAGTACCCACTATACCATGCTCCATTAAAAGAAACTATGTTACAACTGCTTTATGTGATCTTGGAGCCGGTGTTAGTGTTATGCCTCTCTCTTTATATCATAGACTTGATTTGAATAAGTTGACACCTACTGAAATATCTTTGCAAATGGCTGATAAATCAACTGCTATACCTGTCGGTATTTGTGAGGATGTGCCTGTTGTAGTTGCAAACGTTACTATTTTAACGGACTTTGTTATTCTTGATATTCCCGAGGACGATAGTATGTCTATTATTCTTGGAAGACCCTTTTTGAATACTACAGGGGCTGTTATTGATTGCACTAAAGGCAATGTCACTTTTCATGTTAATGGTAATGAGCATACGGTACACTTTCCGAGGAAACAACCTCAAGTTCATAGTATCAACTCTATTGGAAAAATTCCATCGATTATATTTGGAGGTTTTGAATTTCCTCTTCCTACCGTCGAGAAGAAATATGATATTATTATTATTGGGGATGTGCATATCCCCATTAAGGTAACATAGTGTTATTCGAAATTTCTCCGGTTCCATGTTATTCGGAATGAGTTCATTAACAAGACTTGATCAACCTTGTTAGTGGATTCCTTTTGATAAGCATGAGATGGATGAAACTAGAAGGCACAAGCTTTTGTACCCTCCTTTTACTTTTTGTTATTTATTTTAAATAAAATAAAAATAGTATTTCTCTATCTGTTATCTGAATTATCCGTGTAATATAAAAATACCCCGAAAATAAAAGTTCTCCAAATGCCCTGAAATTTAAATATGATTTTTTTTCTGGAATATTTGATAATATTTGGCACCGAGAACACAGCACGGGGGGCATCCACCTGGCCACGAGGGTGGAGGGCGCGCCCCCTGCCTCGTGGGCCCATGGTGGCCCTCCTCCACTTATTCCTGCACCCACACACTTCTTCCTCCCACAAACACGAATATCCAGCTCAATCACGAGTCCAAGCTCATTTTGCTGCCATTTTCGATCTCCTTGCTCAAAGCACCTCTCACAAAACTGCTTGGGGAGATTGTTCCTTGGTATGTGACTCCTCCATTGGTCCAATTAGTTTTGTTCTAGTGCTTTATTCATTGCAAATTTGTGCTGCTTAGGTGACCCTGTTCTTGAGCTTGCATGTCAAATTTATATGGTCAAAAGTAGTTCTAATGCATGATATAGGCTCTAGGCACTTGTAGAAGTAGTTGCTATCAATTTTGTTGAGTTTGGTTTACTTTTACTTGAAGTTACTAAAAATTTCAAAAAAAATTCAGAGGAAGAATTATGCTTAGGAAAATGTACCAAGGTGGTTCTTCAAGGAAGCAAGGACCCAGGCTTGCAATACGTGATGCTGATGAAGAGCCACCAAGAGACGCTCCAGTGCATCCTTGTGAGAAGCCTTCGGAAAATTTTATGGATCGAGCGGGAATTAAGGAAGAATTTAACGCATATTTGCGTAACGCTGATCTTGTGAGCTTCGAGGAAGAAAAGTGCAGCTAGTATCACTATCTCACTAGTTCCTTTGTGAGGAGGTTTGAATTTTCATCTTCACGTAATTGTCCAACTGTCCTATTTGATCTTTATGAAAATTCTTACACTATGGACTTAAAGGATTTTACCATTGCTTGCAAACTTCCACAGTGGGGTAGTGTCAGGGAACCTCGCAAATCTGAATTTAGAGATTTTCTTGCTAGTATAACTGTGGGGGAATCTAGAGATATAACACAAGCTACCATAGGGAGCATTCACTTTCCTGCTATACATTATTTTGCTCTCTTCATAGGTAGATGCATTAATGGTAAAGATGAGGCATGTCACATGTGTGTCCCTGACCTCAGTATTCTTAGGAGTGCTGTGTTAGGAGATAAATCTTATAATTTGGGAGCCATTGTTGCACGTAGGTTGCATCTTAATAGATTTAATGGAGATTTCTTTGGTGGAATTTATGCAACCCGCATAGCTAATTTTCTTGGTATAGCCATACGTGAAGATGATATTGAGTTGCCTCCTGCTTATTTGGATTATGAGGCTATGGTTCACCACCAGTTTGTCGAGAGGAATGAATCACCTCTCCAGTATCGCTTAATCTTTGACAGACGCTGTGCTGTCCGTATTACTCTCCCTGCTCCTGTCTTCTTTGATTATCGGGCAAAAGGAAGATATGTTATTACCATAGAGGAGGTAGATGAGTACGAGAAAAGGGCGGAGGCCGCTCGTCACCACGCTGCAACTCAGGAGGCGATAGCCGCTGCATCTCATTACGACCCTAACTTTTACTATGGATATCCGCCAGGCCAACCGTGGCCATAGACCAACTTAGGCCAAAAGCCTAAGCTTGGGGGAGTACGTATTTCTCACCGACATTACATTCATGTTCACACACTCATTGCTAGATGTCGGTGCTCATACTTTTTCATTGTAATATCCATGCTAGTTTATTTTCCTTTTTATGCTTTCTTCTTGTGTGTTTAATAAACCTTAAGAAACAACAAAAAATTAGTTGTAGTTTTTAGTTAGTTTACTTTCCATGCTTGTAGTAGTAATTAAAAAGAAAACCCAAAAAGATTTCCTATTCTTCTTTTGCTTGTTGGGAGCTTTCCCGTGTAAATAGTTTTATTTCTTTTCTTTTCTTTGGGGGGTCGATAGGAGAAGACCATAATTAAATTGTTGAAGCGGCTCTTATATGCATTATTGTTGATCTGACAAAAGAGCCCATATTGCCTTGTCTTCTCCTGTTTATTGAATGCTTGCAGATTCTAGCTTAGTCCAATGCACGTGCACTATTATTATTATCCACATCGTTCGGTCGTGCAAGTGAAAGGCAATTATGACTATATATGATGGACTGACTGAGATGAGAAAAGCTGGTATGAACTCGACCTCTTTTGTTTTTGTAAATATGATTAGTTCATCGTTCCAGATTCAGTCTATTATGAATAAACATGTTTGCAATGACAACTAGAGATCATAGTTTCTTGTGCCATGCTTGATTAGCTAGGAGCTTATAATGGTTTACCTTGCGTGCCAACATGCTACTAAAATGGTTGTGATGTGGTATGATAGGGTGGTATCCTCCTCTGAATGATTTAAGTGACTTGACTTGGCGCATGTTCACGCATGTAGTTGAAACAAAATCAACATAGCCTTCACGATATTTATGTTCATGGTGGATTATATCCTACTGATGCTTGCATTCGGTGTTGATTAATTTCAATGCATGTTCATGACTGTTGTCGCTCTCTAGCTGGTCGCTTCCCAGTCTTTTGCTAGCCTTCACCTGTACTAAGCGGGAATACTGCTTGTGCATCCAACTCCATAAACCTCAAAGTTGTTCCATATGAGTCCACCATACCTACCTATATACGATATCTACCTGCCGTTCCAAGTAAATTTGTATGTGCCAAACTCTAAACCTTCAAATAAATATCATGTTTTGTATGTTCGAGTAGCTCATGTATCAACTAGGGCTGTCCATATCTTCCATGTTAGGTGGGTTATTCTCAAGAGGAGTGGACTCCGCTCCTCACTCATGAGAAAATGGATGGTCACCGGGATGCCCAGTCCCATGCTTTATGCAAACTAAATCAAAATAATTGCAAACAAAACTCCCCCTGGGACTTTCGTTAGTTGGAGGCACTCGTTGTTTTGAGCAAGCCATGGATTGATGCTTGTTGGTGGAGGGGGAGTATAAACTTTACCATTCTGTTTGGGAACCGCCTATAATGTGTGTAGCATGGAAGATATCGCCATCTCTTGGTTGTTATGTTGACAATGAAAGTATACTGCTCAAAATATTATTCACCTCTATTTCAAAACTAAGCTCTGGCACCTCTACAAATCCCTGCTTCCCTCTGCGAAGGGCCTATCTATTTAGTTTTATGTTGAGTCATCACCCTCTTATTAAAAAGCACAAGTTGGAGAGCACCTCTATCATTTGCATTCATTACTGTTAGTTTACATTGAGTATGACTTGACTGGATCTCTTTTACCATGAATTACAATGTCTAGTCAGTCCTTGATCTTTAAAGGTGCTCTGCATTTATGTTTTCGGTCTCAGAAAGGGCTAGCGAGATACCATCTTGTTATATCATATTATGATTGTTTTGAGAAAGTGTTGTCATCCGAGATTTATTATTATTGCTCGCTAGTTGATTATGCCATTGATACGAGTAAACATGAGACCTATGCGTTATTGTGAATATGGTTAGTTCATAATCTTTGCTGAAAACTTGAATGCTGGCTTTACATATTTACAACAACAAGAGCAAACAGAGTTTGTAAAAGTTTTCCTTTATCACTTTCAGTTTATCAACTGAATTGCTTGAGGACAAGGAAAGGTTTAAGCTTGGGGGAGTTGATACGTCTCCGTCGTATCTACTTTTCCAAACACTTTTGCCCTTGTTTTGGAATCTAACTTGCATGATTTGAATGGAACTAACCCGGACTGACGTTGTTTTCAGCAGAATTACCATGGTGTTATTTATGTGCAGAAACAAAAGTTCTCGGAATCACCTGAAACTTCATGGAACATCTTTTCGGTAATAATAAAAAATCCTTGCAAAAGATGAAGACCAGGGGCCCACACCCTAGACACGAGGGTGGGGGGCGTGCCTGCCCCCCTAGGGCGTGCCCCCTACCTCGTGGGCCCCCTGGAGCTCCTCTGACCTCGACTCCAACTCTATATATTTGCTTTCGGGGAGGAAAAAATAAAGAAGAAGGATTCATCGCATTTTATGATACGGAGCCGCCGCCAAGCCCTAAAACCTCTCGAGAGGGCTGATCTGGAGTCCGTTCGGGGCTCCGGAGAGGGGAATCCGTCGCCATCGTCATCATCAACCATCCTCCATCACCAATTTCATGATGCTCACCGCTGTGCGTGAGTAATTCCATTGTAGGCTTGCTGGACGGTGATGGGTTGGATGAGATTCATGTAATCAAGTTAGTTTTGTTAGGGTTTTATCCCTAGTATCCACTATGTTCTGAGATTGATGTTGGTATGACTTTGGTATGCTTAATGCTTATCACTAGGGCCCGAGTGCCATGATTTCAGATCTTAGCCTATTTTGTTTTCATCAATATATGAGAGTTCTTGATCCTATCTTGCAAGTCTATAGTCACCTATTATGTGTTATGATCCGTTAACCCCGAAGTGACAATAATCAGGATACTTACCGGTGATGACCGTAGTTTGAGGAGTTCATGTATTCACTATGTGTTAATGCTTTGGTCTGGTACTCTATTAAAAGGAGGCCTTAATATCCCTTAGTTTCCATTAGGACCCCGCTGCCACGGGAGGGTAGGACAAAAGATGTCATGCAAGTTCTTTTCCATAAGCACGTATGACTATATTCGGAATACATGCCTACATTATATTGATGAATTGGAGTCAGTTCTGTGTCACCGTAGGTTATGACTGTTACATGATGAACTGCATCCGTTATAATTCTCGATCACTGATCCATTGCCTACGAGCTTTCCATATATTGTTCTTCGCTTATTTACTTTTCCGCTGCTATTGTTACAATCACTACAAAATACCAAAAACCTTACTTTTGCTATTATTACCTTTTGCTACCGTTACCACTACTATCATATTACTTTGCTACTAAATACTTTGTTGCAGATATTAAGTTTCCAGGTGTGGTTGAATTGACAACTCAGCTGCTAATACTTGAGAATATTCTTTGTCTCCCCTTGTGTCGAATCAATAAATTTGGGTTGAATACTCTACCCTTGAAAACTGCTATGATACCCTATACTTGTGCGTGGGAAAATATCAGGTGATACCATGACTTAGATGCTCCCATGGTACGGGCTTTTGGTTCGTCGGATCTCAGATCCAACGGCTCCTAGTAGGTTCTGAAAGGTTGTTGTACTTGTTCGCAATTTCTAGACTTTAAAAGGTGTTTTTTGAAAAATGTTGAAAGCCTTCCAGAAGCCGTTGGATCTCAGTTCTCAGATCCAACGGCTCCTAGAAGCTCGTATCATGGGAGCATCTAAGGCTCCGTATCACCTGATACTCTCCCAGGTATCACCAGCGTTGAGCATGAACATTATATCTGGATCTTGTTTGATGCGAGACGGTTATTGATAACCCACAAGTATAGAGGATTGCAACAGTTTTCGATAAGTAAGATTGTCGAACCCAACGAGGAGCTAAAGGTAGAACAAATATTCCCTCAAGTTCTATCGACAACCGATACAACTCTACGCACGCTTGATGTTCGCTTTACCTAGAACAAGTATGAAACTAGAAGTACTTTGTAGGTGTTGTTGGACAGGTTTGCAAGATAATAAAGAGTGCGTACATAAAAAGTAGGGGCTGTTTAGATAAAGAAACAATAAAGTAAATATAGCGAGTGTGGAAAAGTGGTGGTAGGAGTTGCGAAATTGCCCATAAGCAATTGACTACTTTACTAGACCGATAGCAAGTATTATGTGGGAGAGGCCACTGCTAGCATGTCATCCCTGACTTGGAATTCTATGCACTTATGATTGGAACTATTAGCAAGCGTCCGCAACTACTAACATTCATTAAGGTAAAACCCAACCATAGCATTAAGATAAATTGGTCCCCCTTCAATCTCGTATGCATCAATTTCTATGCTAGGTTGAAGCTTCTGTCACTCTTTCCCTCCAATACATAGTCCTATCAACATACAACTAACCCTATGGTGTGATCCACGCGCGCTCTCATATGATGGGCACCAAAGGAAAGCAACATAACCACTAGCAAATTAAATCAACCATAGCAATTCATCAACCACCGATAGGACAACGAAAATCTACTCAGAAATCATAGCATGGCAATACATCATTGGATAATAATATGAATCACAAAGCACCGTGTTCAAGTAGAGGGTACATCGGGTTGCGGAAGAGTGGGCCGCTGAAGATAGAGGGGGGAAAGTGATGGAGATGTTGGTGATGATGGCGGAGGTGTTGGTGTAGATCGCGGTGATGATGATGGCCCCCGGTGGCACTCCGGTGCCACCGGAAGCGAGGGGGAGAGAGCCCCCCCTCCTTCTCCTTCTTCCTTAACCTCCTCCCTAGATGGGAGAAGGGTTTCCCCTCTGGTCCATGGCCTCCATGGCACAGGAGGGGCGAGAGCCCCTCCAAGATTGGATCTGTCTCTCTGTCTCTCTCTGTTTCTGCGTTCCTAGATTCTTCCCTTTCACCGTTTCTTATATTCCCGGAGATCCGTAACTCCGATTGGGCTGAAATTTTAACACGATCTCTATCCGGATATTAGCTTTCTTGCGGCAAAAAAGGGCATCAACCGCCTTACGGCTGGCCCACAAGGGTCAGGGGCGCGCCCCCTGCCTCGTGGCCACCTCGGGCACCGTCTCACGTGGATTTTTCTTCCGAAAAATCATATATATTCCAATAAAATCTCCGTCAGTTTTTATCCCGTTTGGACTCCGTTTGATATGGATATTCTCCCTGTTCAAGAATTCATCCGATTAACCAGTTAACTTGCCGATTAATCCCTACTCATAGGGTCACCGAGTAGCCGATAAACTGATAAATCGTCTGATTAATTGATTAAATGGCCGATTAACTTGCCGATTAGCCTATTAATCCCCTACTCGCCAGCCAACCGAGCAGTTACCAGTTAACGATTTCCTCAACAATGGATATTCTGCGAAACAAAAAACATGCAACAAACAGGAACTGGCACTGGGCACTGGATCAACATGTTAGTCCCAAAAATAGTATAAAAAGTTAGCAGAAGTATATGAAAGTTGTAGAATATTGGCATGAAACAATCAAAAATTATAGATACGACGGAGATGTATCAGCATCCCCAAGCTTAATTCCTGCTCGTCCTCGAGTAGGTAAATGATAAAAAAGTTAATTTTTGATGTGGAATGCTACCTCTTGATCATATGTCTAATAATGGCATGAATATTAAGACATGAGTGATTCAAAGCAATAGTCTATCATTTGACATAAAAACAATAATACTTCAAGCCTACTAATAAAGCAATCATGCATTTTCAAAATAACATGGCCAAAGAAAGTTATCCCTACAAAATCATATAGTCTGGCTATGCTCCATCTTCACTACACAAAATACTCACATCATGCACAACCCCGATGACAAGCCAAGCAATTGTTTCATACTTCTTAACGCGCTTCAGCATTTTCAACCTTCACGCAATACATGAGTGTGAGCCATGGACATAGCACTATAGGTGGAATAGAATGGTGGTTGTGGAGAAGACAAAAAGGAGAAGATAGTCTCACATCAACTAGGCGTATCAACGGACTATGGAGATGCCCATCAATAGATATCAATGTGAGTGAGTAGGGATTGCCATGCAACGAATGCACTAGAGCTATAAGTATATGAAAGCTCAAACTGAAGCTAAGTGGGTGTGCATCCAACTTGCTTGCTCATGAAGACCTAGGGCATTTGAGGATGCCCATTGTTGGAATATACAAGCCAAGTTCTATAATAAAAATTCCCACTAGTATATGAAAGTGATAACTCAAGAGACTCTCTATATGAAGAACATGGTGCTACTTTGAAGCACAAGTGTGGTAAAAGGATAGTAATATTGCCCCTTCTCTCTTTTTCTCTCATTTTTTCTTTTTTCTTTCTTTTTTTCTCCTTCTTTGTAGGCTTC